>NW_027514946.1:0-285000 GCF_048772815.1 Callospermophilus lateralis | reverse complement strand
CATTTGTGTGGCAGTTGGAACAGATGCCTGGGTCCACCTGGACTTGAACTCTGGTGTGATTCCCCTTAGAGAATGAGTTCTGGAACAGACCTCAGAGAAGTACTGGCATAAATTGTGTTGGGATTTTATGAGGCCACGCATGAGAGTCACCCTTGGAAACTGAGATCTTGGCCCAGGGAGGCTTTTCCCAGAGCACTTGGAATCTCAGCCAGGATATCACATGATTTTATTCTGAAAAACTTGGCAGCCATAATTGAGAGTCAAAACACACATGGACATCACATTGTAGACCTCAATAGGCCTGGATTCATGTGACATTTTGGCCACTGTTTGGGAACCTTCCTGTGAGGGTTCTCCAGAGATTTCATTGAAATGAGCTTCCTCACCATTTAATGGTTCCAGAATAAATTGAAACCCACAGTGCCTCCAACTTCCTCCTTGAAAAGTGGCTAGATAAATACCATGAAATTTTTAAAATTCCCATGACCAGGTGGCACTGGAGAATCTTTGGATATCCTGAGGATGATCATGAGTATACCAGTCAGTGCCTTGATTGACTGGTTTTTATGAAGATGGTGCCGAACAGAGATGCCAAGAAGTTGAAGCCTGCTGAGGAGTGGGCATAGAGCAGTGGTGGGCAGGTGTGTGATAAAACATCTGTGGTGGGGCCATGTGGATCTCCCATTGGCTTCCAAATGCCTTGTGACAGACATGGTGCAGCCAGCAGTCCCTTCTATGTAAAGGCATCTTGTTATATGGAGAGGTTTCAGGGCAATGTTTAGAATCGGGTTGCCATGGTCATGGGGGCAAGCTATGTGGAATATAAGCCTGGTTGATGCATTCTTCTGCAGACCCTGACCTACCACAGGTGACAGATCTCCCTTACGCACTGGGTAACAGTTGAATTCTTTGTATTTCGTGAAGCAAATACAAAAATTCCATTTCAGCAGCAAGAAACACCACAAAAAGTGAAGGATGCCCAAATGGCTTCACAGTCCACATGTGGATACACTTAGCCCCCCGTGGCCACAGTTTACCCTAAAAGAGAGAATTCAACATTGCTGCCTCATGTTCATTGGAAAATAAGAAACCATGACCTCCAAGTCACATAGATGCAGAACCAGATTTGATGGTCTCACTACAAAGAAAGCTAAAATTCCCAACAACAACATATATTTCAAGTGCCCAACGTCAGAGGCAGATTCTCAAGAAGTCTTTAGGCCAGCAGAGCTCCATGGTTGTGGAGTGTTTACCCTGTCCCTTACTTTTGGAATCTCAGAAGGGAGGAAGATACACCAAGCCAATTGACGGCTCCTTTTGAAAAAATTGTACCACCAATGACATCATCAGCAAATATAACCCAACACTACCACAAGTTGCTGCACAAACAGATAGTTTACAATGCATACATGTGAGTTCACAATGTGTCCAGGCAAGTTCTGCAAGCAGTTCAGTGATGGCTATTGCAGAAGCTGTAGATTGGTTTTATCTTTGATTTCACCAGCACTGTGACGAAGATAGAAATTCTGGCAATAATGGCTAAAGAAATAATTATGTAACATTCCAGAAAACACTGAAAGAAAACAATTTTCTTAACAATTTACATTGTCTTGGAGAGAATTATTAAATATAATGAAAAGGAAATGTGAAAGAAAACAAACAGATCTGTTAACCTCCTTTTTTGTTCACATTTTAAAACAATCCTCAACAGCTGTTTACCCAATTTAAATTAAACCATTTAAATAATGTAAATAAAAAAATATTTGGATCAATTTTTTCATGAGCCCTCATCATATATGATATATGGACATATGAACATTCAAACATATAACACAAAACACAAGTGTGCACACATAATATAATACATACAACACATAACCTAATAGTAAAGGCCTTATAACTTTTTACATGTGAAATCTCCATTGCAATGTTTAAAAACTCTATTGTCAAAAAATAGAACTGATCACCAAAACATTAAACTAGGTATGTATGAGCTCAAAAAAACAAAATAAAATGTGGGAAAAGGCAATAATAAAATAGATATTGAAAAAAGCATCCTGGTTCTATCTTAGATGTAAGGGTAGCCAAACTGGAATTTTGGATATCAGCTGATATGGACTTGAGTCAAATCATCTTCTTTTTGTTCTGTAGAAATCGCTTCAGTTAATCTCTCTGGAATCCAAATCGGCTGTTGTTCTCTCTGTGGAAACACACAAACAGGCCCCTGGCTCCAGACAATCATTGGGTCAGGACCTTGGTTAATCTCTCTGGAATCCAAATCGGCTGCTGTTTTTCCTGTGGAAACAGACAAACAGACCCCCGACTCCAGACAATTACTGGGTCAGGACCTTTCCATTGTCCTGTTAGAATATCTTTCCAAAGAACCTTGGGCTTATGCACATTTTTTGGACACATATGCCTTTCCCCAGCACTAAGTCCTGATGAATACAAATTTTAAAAGTTTAGAATAAAAAGGGTTATTTTAAGTTTGTCTTTGGGGAATATATACCCTTTCCCAATTGCGTCTTTTTTGCTTTAATAAGTACTTTTTAATAGTTTGATGAGCTTTTTCAACTATGCCTTGTCCCTGTGGATTGTATGGGATTAATGTTATATGAGTAATGCCAAATGATGACCAAAAGTGTTTAAAAGAGGTAGAAGTATAACCAGGGGCATTATCTGTTTTTAACTGTTTGGGAACGCCCACAGTGGCAAAATTTTGTAAGCAATGAGTGATAATATCTTTAGTTTTTTCTCCGGCATGAAGGGTGCCCATCAAAAATCCAGAAGAAGTATCAACTGTAACATACAAATATTTTAATTTTCCAAATCCTGGCAAGTGTGTGATGTCCATCGGCCAAATATGATTAGGTATCAATCCTCTAGGATTGACTCCAAGATTAACATGTGGTAAAAAGGTCACACAATTTTGACATTGTTTTATTATTTGTCTAGCTTTTTCCTTAGTTATTTTAGAAGGCTTTTGTAAGGTATTAGCTTTGACATGGAACTTTTTACGAAAATTTATAGCTTCTTCTAGTGTAGAGAAAATATGTATGTCATGTGTACTTTTATTTGCTAAATCATTGCCCAAACTGATGGCTCCAGGCAATCCTGTATGTGCCCTGATATGTCCTATAAAGAATGGATCTTTTCTGTCCCAGATTATACTTTGTATAGTGGAAAGCAAGGAGAAAACAGTAGAGGAATGGGAAATCCTACCAGCATCTTCAAGGCATACTATAGCATTAACTATATGCTGACTATCAAAAATAAATTAAATACAGAATCTTTAAACATCACAAAAGCTTGTAATACTGCATTAAGCTCTACATTTTGAGCTGATTGTTTGGGTACTAGAAATGTAAAAGTTTGATCAGGTGTAACTATTGCTGCTGTACCATTATTTGATCCATCAGTAAATATATTTGGAGCATTCATGATAGGTGTTTTTCTTGTCAATTTTGGAAAAATTACAGGATGCGATGACCAAAAAGACAATAAAGGATTAGATGGTAAGTAATTATGAAATGAAACATTAGATTTGCACATGATTATTGCCCAAGTATTTAACTCATTAACTAACTCATCAATTTGATTCAGAGTATGTGGAGTAATAATTTTATTGGGAGCAATCCCAAGCACTCACTTTGCTGCTTTTATTCCTTTGGGTATTAATTGTCCTATAGCCTCAGGGTACCTAGTAAGAATAGTGTTAGGAGAATAAGATAAATGTATCTATAATAATGGACCTTCTTGCAAAAATACTCCTGTAGGAATATTTTTTGTTGGTAGACAATAAATAATGAAGGCAAACTTATATCAATTCTATCCAATTGCATATTTTCCATATATGTTTCAATGATTTTTAATGCCTTTCTTGCTTCAGGCGTTAACATGTACCGTGAATTGGGATATGATGGACCTTTTAGGATATCAAATAAATATCCCAACTCTCCTGTTGGTATACCTAGATAAGGCCTTATCCAATTTATGTCTCCTAATAACTTTTGAAAGTCGTTATGTGATTTGAGTTGATCTACTTGTATTTGAATTTTTGGTGGCGGTACATGGTTGAGGATAATAGAACACCTAAATAATTAATTGGAAAATTTAATTGTACTTTATCTATTGCTATATCTAGATTATTTTTTAATAAGTTTGTAAGTGTGGCATAACATTCTAGCAATGTGTTTTTAGCTTTGTGTGCTAATAATACATCATCCATATAGTGAAATATTTGTAGTTCAGGATTTTGATTTCTAAGTGGCTTGATTACTTTGTTAAAATAAATTTGACACATTGTTGGGCTGTTAGCCATCCCTTGAGGCAGTACTTTCCATTCATATCTCTGATCAGAACCTTCATGATTCAGTGCAGGGATAGTAAATGCAAAACGTGGACTATCCTCAGGATGAATTGGAATTGAAAAAAAAAAACCTTTAATATCTATAAGTAATTTTGTTAAACCCTCCTCCTATGGGCAATTCCTTTTAAAATGTGCTGTTTGTTCACAATTGTAGCATGTTCTTGGCCTGGCATCTAATGCCTGTTTTAGTGCAGCTGCCACAATTTGCCCTTCTTCATTAATGTCTCTGGCATCTAAAGCCTGTTTTACTGCAGTTGCCACGACTTGCTCTTGTTCATTAATGTCTCTACATAATTTAATATATGTGTTTAAATCTTCATGTTTCCATGGTCTAATTATATCTCTGCACCAACTATTCGCTTGCTCATAAGCCAGTTTTTTTAGTAATAGCATTGCTTGTTCTGTTTTCCCAGAACCTCTGGTACCTGTTTGAATAAGCCTATCGACAAATTCAGCATAAAGTTAATTAGCTCCTTGTATTACTTTAGATAATTGACCTTGTAAACCTCCAAGTCCTTGTAAAGTCTTCCATGACTTAATTGCATCTACAGCAATTTATGCACATACACCAGAATCATATGCAATTTGTTGCTGCTGATCCTCATAAGGTCCCTTTCCTAACAACATATCTAGATTTCTCTGAGGATAACCAGCTGCTGCATTTCGCATAGCCGTCTCCTTGCAAAATTCCTCATTGTCAACCTTCCATAACAGGTATTGTCCTCCATTTAGCACAACTTTACACATATTAGCGCAATCCGCTGGCTTCATGTTCAAGTTGTTAATGGTTTCGACCATGCTTACAGTGAAGGGTGCTTGAGGACCATAGGTTGTTACAGCCTCTTTTATCTGCTTCACTGTTTTGAAATTTAAAGCATGGTAAACTCGCTGCCCTCCTACCTCAAATATAGGGCATGTTAATATTTGAGATCTTGTCTCAGGATCCCAACTATCAACTGTGGGGGTTGGGGGCTTCCCAGCATATGGAGGTGGCCTTGTTAGTTGGACACTTACGTCCTCTGGTGATAGAAAAGTATTAGTAGCAGTCTCCTGTAGAGGTGGTTCTGTTGGTTGGACACTTACACCCTCTGGTGATAGAAAGGTGTTAGTAGTAGTCTCCTGTTGTAAATTTCCCCCTGATGGCTTTTACTGTTTTACACTTTCTTTCTCTGTCTGACTAGCTTGAGAGGCCTTCTCTTTTACATGATTTTTTTCCTCTGTCTGACTGGTTCGAGAGACCTTCTCTTTTACTTGAATTTTTTCCTCTGTCTGACTAACTTGAGAGACCTTCTCTTTTACTTGAATCAATATGTCTTCTCCTTCCTCTACCATTGTCTGAACTGAAGGCTTTTGACTAAACAAACAAGATACGAAAGTCCACAATGGCAATGTGCCAACTGGCAGAGTCCCTGGGCTTTTCTTTTCTATTCTTTTTAAATCTTCACCATGATGGTTCCATTGTGATATATTTAACAACTCCTCCTTAAAAAGCCATGGGCTACATTTTTGTATTGTATCAACGTATGCCCTGACTGCTCTTAATTTTACTGGGATGCCTCCTTCCTCTAACAATTTACTTAACACTTTTTCAGTTTGTTTTTTTTTTCTAATTTCTGATGCCATATTTCTACTATAATACAACCCAACAAGATAACACCAAACAAAACAGAGATAGAATGAAATAAAAATGGAAAAACAAAATATCATTATAGCCTTTCTCTCTATCTGTTCCTCAGACACAAATAGTTTTTCCTCAGATGTGAGCGGTTTTTCTTCCGTCTCACTCGTCTCCAGGGACAGGCAATTTAAAGCAAATGTGAAGCAAAACAAAAGAGGAATCTTAAAATGGCTACCCATCCTCTTGTCCTGCCCTCAGGGGCAAGCAGTTTGCCTTATCAGTTACCCTCAGTCGCTCCCCATGCGAGCCACCAAATGCTGCAGTCTGGCTGGGCACAATCAGGAGCCACTTTTCAAAAGAAAGCAACTTTATTTTTAGAACCACACACGCCAAGCAAAAGAGCCTCTCAGGAAAAACCCTCAGAGCCCCAACTGTCACCACCGGCTTCCCACAAGCCTTTCCCTCCCACACAAGCCTCTCTCCTCTTCCCACAATCCTCCTGCTCTTGAGGCCGATTGGCTGGGTCACGTGTGGAGTCAAAAAAGTCCCCCAATGAGCAGCTCTGTGATCTGAAAAGGCAGGGAAGCAGCCCAATGAGCATCACCGCAGAGGAGCCAATCAGCTAGATGTTGCTGGGGCCGCTGTGAGCCAAATATCAGCTGGCAGTCTGAAAGGGTGGGGAAACAGCTCAATGAGCATCTCCAATGAGCATCACCGCAGAGGAGCCAATCAGCTAGATGTTGCTGGGGCCACTGTGAGCCAATCATCAGCCGGCAGCTGAAAGTTTGCAGGCAGCTGGAAGTTTGCTGGGCCCCTTAGGCTGCAGCTATGAACAGGAGTTGTATGCACCATTCACTGAAGGTAGTTTTCAGTACTAGGAAACAAATATGTATTTCAGGTGCATGAATATTTCTGACAATAATCTGGTGAAAAGTTGATTATAAATCCACATACTTGAACATGAATGAATTTAGGGAGTGCAAATAAGACATATATATTTCATATTTTGAAAAATCTGTAGAGTGTGTGTGTATACACACACACACACACACACACACACACACAGATATTAAAATGTAGCAACATATATGCCAATCGAAATTCACCATGAAATACACATCATTCACAGATCCAAACATATTCAATTTACTTTACAGGGATTTACGTATAATGTTGTTCTACTAGGAGGCTCTCCCATAGTTTGAATTTCAGTTCCAACAGCGTTTACGAGGAGTGATCCCTTCTCAAAATTTGTATCTGCCAAGTCAGCAACCTCACAAGAATGTAGGTGTGATACCAGCTGGGATTCGATATGTGCATATAAAAATACATGTGCTGAATAGGCTACACACAAAGGGAGACAGGAATTCACATATTTGTTAACTTTAAAAACACATGGATATCTAATTCAATTAAAAATAGACTGGATTTATAACACCTAACCTTTATCATGCAAAAGGCAAGTTCAATAATACACCATGCCTCTTCTGAACTGCTTGTATTTCAATTCTGATTTGGTTACTTTTCTGCATCATATTAGAATTAGTAGTCAGAGTGTAGTAGGGTATAAGTTAGTGTCAGGGATTCAGTATTTCAAATGGAAAATTGGAAAATGAATCCAATGTGTATGCAATATGTGTTACACAAATAACTTCCCACTCTAATTCAGAAAATGGCTTGACATAACCTTCGCCCAAAGAAAGACAAAATTAGAGGAGAAGAGTCAGAAAATCTGTAAATACATATATGGAATGGAAAATTCTCAGAAGTTTAAAACTTTTGAGGCTTTAGAGGAGCTTCCAAAACTTAGGGACAGGGTAAAACTCCACAAACATGGAACTCTACTGGCCTAAAGACTTCTGGAGATACTGACAATGAGGTTGGGCACTTGAAATATACATTGTTGTCAGGAGCTTTAGCTTCCTTTTTAGTGAGAACATCAAAGCTGAGTCTGCATCTATGTGACCTGGAGGACATGGTTTCCTATTTTTCAATGAACATGAGGCAGCAGTGTTGAATTTTCTCTTTGTAGCTAAACTGTGACCACTTAGGGCTAAGTGTCTCCCCATGTGGACTTGAAAGCCATTTGGTCATCCTCCAGTGTTCGTGTTATTTCTTGCTCCTGCACTGGGTGTTTTGTATTTGCTTCAAGGCATATAAGGAGTTCAACTGAGACACAGTCCTGGAGGGTGTCCTGTAATATGTGGGGGGTCAGGGTCTGCAGGAGAATGCAACAACCAGGCTTCTATCCAACATTGCTTGCCCCCTTGATCATAGCAACCAGATTGTGAACATTGCCCTGAAAACTCTCTATGTAACAATATGCCTTTATATACAAGGGTGTGCTGGCTTCACCATGTCATTCACAAGCCATTTGGAGCCAGTGTAAGATCCACATGACCCCACCACAGATGTTTTATCACACACCTGCACACCACTGCTCTAGGCCTACTACTCAGAAAGCTCCAACTTACTGACATCTCAGTTCTACACCATTTTCATGAAACACAGTCAATCAAGGCACTGTCTGGTACCATCATGATCAGCAACAGGACATCCTAAGGTTCTCCAGTGCCACCTGGTCATGGAAATTTCAAAAATGAAGTTTTTGAAATTTCATAAATGAAGTTGAAGGCACTGTGGGTTTCAATTCATTCAGGAACCATTAAATGATGAGGAAGCTCATTTCAATGAAAGCTCTGGAGAACTCTCAGAGACAAGGCTTCCCAAAGAGTAGGCAAAAGGTCACATTGTGGTCTACAATGTGAGGTCCATGTGTGTTTTTACTCTCAACTACGGCTGCCAATCTTTCAGAATAAAATCATGGCATATCTTGGATGAGATTCCCAGTGCTCTGTGGAAAGCCCCCCTGGGCGTAGATCTCAGTTTCCAAGGACGACTCTCATGGGTGGACTCCTAAAATCCAAACACAATACATGGCAATACTTCTCTGAAGTCAGTTACAGAACACAGTCTCTAAGGGGAATCACACCTGAGTTCAATCCTAGGTGGACCCAGTCATCTCTTCCAAACGCCAAACAAATGACCACAATTAAAACCAAAACACTCCCACATGGCCCTTATCTTCTTCCAATAGACACACATAATATCCATTGGCTGGGGGTTTTCATGAGGGGCGCTGTGCAAGACAGTGTCCAAAATAAACTTCCTTGCCCCTCGTTTGCCTAAAGTCAGGGTGTCCTGGACACCCTTCCTGTTAACCATGAGTGATCAAATAGGACTGCTGTTAATACTGTTCCAATTCTCCAATTTGAGGCCTACTGGCTCTGGGGTTTAGATTCTTTATGTGAATTGGAGTTATGAGAAAACCCACGCATCTCTGGGCTAGCCTCTGCAGGGCTTTGAAGAACTCATTTGACCGAAAGATCCCGATTCACAATTGATAAAGGTCAGGATCCTTAGAGGAAGGCGAGAGACTTCATCCACAATGACTGCTCTTTTGGCTATTTTGGTTTTGGATACAGAAGAGATTTTTCTTTAGATCCCTCAGGTGCTGAAAATCTAACCACAGCATCACAGAGGGCAAAGAGGCTTATTCAGACCCATCCCATTTCAAAGCAATTAAGCAAAGAGCCACAGGTGATGCCCATTCATTACAATTTGAAAACTGTTTGCTTCAGCCTTCACCAAGGGGTGGCCTGAGGCAAAGACCTTCCTGACATTCAGGGCAACAGAACAATAGGTAAGCAAAAGGCCCAAAGCAGGGTTTCCCACTGAGACTCTTCTGGTCACGCTGGTATCTGAGTTTTCTGAGATGCTCGCCATTTCCTTCAGCTATCCAGTACATGGCCATGTCACAGAGTTTGGTGGTGGTACATATCTTGAACACAAAACCATTTGCCCATTCTGGACAGTGCCCACAATTCAGGAAGAAAACAGAAACTTAAGGAGATAGGAGGTGTTGCCAATCGAAAAGTCAAACCGCAGTCCATTCACAAATTGGGCAGAATGAATGCTGGGAAGCTTTCTACTAGACAGGACACATCCATTGATACATTCTCTTTTCTAATGTCGACAACCACGGACACAGTGGGATACACAGACCTAGAAACACTCGCCTTGTCAAATGACTTACTAGAAATAGTCCACTCCAAACCAAAAAAACTGCTTTTCCTATCAATTCTCAGAACATGTGACAAAGCCACAAACACACACCCACACCCACAAAGGCAACTTCTTTACCCAAGAAGGTCTGTGAATATCCGGAGTGTCCTCTGACTGGTTGGCCATTATTTGTTCCCCCAAAATGGCCTGTCCTGTCTCAGATCTGGTCTCCTTGGCCAACACTGTGAAGTTGTCAGGAGCCAGGGGTGAGCCACTACCTGCTTTTTCATGAAAGACCCCTCTTCAGAGCTTTCCTGGCATTTGGCCATCATCATATCAGTAGGTACCAAAAAAGACTTACTCTGTTCTTGGTAAATCCAAATAAGTTAGCCCACTGGGACTGTGACTGGGACTGTCTCTGGATGCCAGGCTTCTTGGATCCCAAGTTCAGAGAGCTCCATCACCAATAAATTAGTTAGTTCACTTCCTTCAGGAACTGAATTATGACACTACCTTGGCAACCACTTTGTTTTAACAGTAGCTTCGAAGGGTCTCATGTGATGGAGGCTGCCTCTACTTCCTGTGACAGTTTCACAAGTTAAAATGGTATATCAACCATAGGCACCTGGGAACAGCTCACCATACAAGCCTCGTTTGGTCCGTCTTCTCTACATAAAGAAGAAAGTGGCTGATTCAGACAAATCCCTTCATTCTGAGCAGGTTGTTTGCCATGGAAGATGACTTTTGCTCTCTCAGCTCCTAAATAGCTGCATACATCTTCTCCAGGGATCATTTCTGCATGGACCTTGAGGTTCTCTGCCGGTGGAAGATCCCCTCTATTTCTGTATTGTAAGACAAACTCTGTCCCTGCTCTTCTGTATAGTTAGATTGAGGGAAAAGTGTATGGTAAGGCTTAATAACAGGTTCGATTTGGCTTAGGAATCATTCTGATTGATGAATAATGGTATTGGGTACCTGTGATATTTACAAGAATATACAAGTGAAATATAAGTATGAAAACAGAAATCTAGGTAAGATATGAAGCCCAGAAGAGCATTAGGCCCTTGATTGGGATACTTAGCTTTGAATTTTGTTCTGCACAGATGTGTCAGATAAATCGATATACCATGGCATAGGACCTTGTACCTTGGATGATTGAATGTTGAAGAGAACATCCAGTCAAACAGGGATAGTCGGTATTATTAGAAAGATAGTTGGTATGTTTAGGAAGAAGGGTGAGTATAGGATTGGCAGCAAAAGTTCTATAGCAATTGGGTTTCAGATAGAGAGTGAATGTAAAAGTTAGTATATGTGAAGAGTCAGTCACAATGATGAACTGGGGAAAATATATAGGAAAGCAGATATGAATACAGACATTATGAAATCAGGCAAAGTATAAAGTCAGTGATAGGATTAGGCATTTTTAACAGGGTTGTTGTTGAATATATAATCTAAGGAAGAAACAAATATGTACTCAACAATAGGATTGACATTTGAGAGCATTAGGCAACCTGCACATAGATGTTTTTAGTAATCCATGCTCACTTTCCATTTAGGCTTTCGTACAATCAAAGTGTGACCTTTGCTTTTTTGTCGAGAATATTACTGTGATAAAATGTATATGGACATCAGGTGACATGAGTATTTCTTCCACCAATTCTGTGAGCAATATTTTGAAGACGTATAAATAAGTGTTGGGTGTAAAATTAGGTGTACCTGGAGTCTTTGGATATAGAGATAATGCATGAATAGACTATCCTGAGAATAAATAATATAACTGGTTCCAACTTTAAATAATTTTTGGAATTGATATCTGAAAATATACAGAAAATCTTATATTGCTATACAATCATTCATTCCATCCTGTTACATTCTAATGGTAATATGAGTGTTATGGTTTATCATGAAGAGTGTGTGAGTTTTGCTTCAAAAGTGATTGTGGAAGTCAAAAATAATGTGTTTGGCAAGAAGTCTCATGAAAAGACCAGTCAAGAGACCTGGAGGAATAAATGTGTTCTGAAGAAGGAATTGATTAAACATGAAAAAAAATTCTTATAAATTTGTGAAACTCTGGATGAAATATATATACTATGATATATATATATATATATATATATTTGAATATATGTAGAATACATAGGTAAAATATATGTATGAAAACAGAAATCTAAGTAAGATTTGAAGCCCAGAAGGGCATTGGTCCCTTGATTGGGACTACTTAGCTTTGAATTACTTTCTGCAAAGTTGTCTCAGATAAATCCATATACAATGACATAGGACCTTGTACCTTGGATGATTGAATGTAGAAGCGAACATCCAGTCAAAAAGGGATAGTTGGTAGTGAAAGTTTAATAAAATAGGTACTTGTCACTTCCTGTGTTTCTGTACGCTTAATAAAACACTGTTGAAATCTTGAGAATTGTTTGCTAATCTTGTTCCCAGAATGTGCTGTCCCCATCTGCCAAACTGCAGATTGTACTCCCTCACCCGGTTAAGCGCTAACCGCCCACTGACCCTTACCCATCAATAAACTTCCCTCCCTGCCCTCTCCAAGAAAAGTATATAAGCTCTGCTGAAGCTGTTCTCAGGACTCTCTGCTCTATTCAAGTGAACTCTGAGCCCCAGCATGCTGGACCCCCAGTAAATCCTTTGCTGTTGCATGTTAAAGTCTCTTGGTTGTCCCTTCCTCTGACACTAGCCCGACCTTTACATATGGAGGTTCCACAGAGATCAAGCAGCGGTGGACGAGAGACCCCAATGGACCCCCCTCAGATAAGTAAGGCGCCTCTTTCTGGTTTCAGGTTTCATGTTAGGGTTTGGCAAAATGGCTGTCAATGAAGAGTGTGAGCTCTCTCTGATGGTGGCTGACAGTCGTGTTACAGAACCACAGGCCACGTCCCTGGAGGACGCCTGAGAGGACTCGGGAAATTGAGGAACAATAGTCTCCTTGACTCAGTGATATTTTGTTTCGGATTCAGTATTGCCAGTCCATCGGATTTTGCCGGCTACTCAGTCATGGTCTCAGTGTTGAACGTCCATTGCCTGTCTTTATTGTCTTGCCTTGCCTGTGTCATGTGTCTTGCTTTCACTGTTTGTGTATCTCTCATTATGGAACAGAGCACTTCAATGCCTCTGTCCCTGACCCTTGATCACTATACCAAAGTCCGTTTAAGGGCTCAGAATCTCTTTATTTCAGTAAAGCCCCGGATGTGGTAGACTCTCTGTACCTCAGAATGGCCCACCTTTGGAGTCGGATGGCCCCTAGAAGGATCTTTCTACTTCCCACTAATTTATAATTCAGAGATATTGTCTTTCAGCCGTGGCCAGATAGTCATCTGGATCAACAGCCATATATTTTAATTCAGCAGGACCTCTGCAAATTTCCTCCTCAATGGGTCAAGCCTTTCCTTGCCCCTGCCCCCGCAATGACTCCTTCCCCCAGGAACTCACAAACACTCTGCTCCTCCTCCTCCTCCACACTCTGTTTTCCCTTTGTCACCAGATTTGAGTCTACTGGACTCTCCTCCCCCTCCTTATCCCCTGCCCTCATCCTCTAACCCCCAACACCCTCTAAGTGATAGCCCTGCTGCTGACTGAGCCTCTCCTCCATTGAAGGAAGCTAAGCCGGCCCAGCGCCCTCCAGGTAATTCCCCTGCAGCACACACAGCACCTCCTCCCATGGAGGAAGCTGGCCCTGCTAAAGGAACTCGCTGGCGGTGAATGATTGAAAACCCTGGAACTCTTGGGATGCCTCCCCTTCGACCCTATGGACCAATGATTGACAATGGCCATTGGGGGAAAATTCAAGCCTACCAGTATTGGCCGTTCTTCTCTTCAGACCTATGTAACTTAAAAAATAGCAATCCCCCTTTTACCGAGGACCCCACCCGGCTCTCAGGTGTGGTTGAGTCATTGAAGTTTTCACACCAGCCTACTTCGGATGACAGCCAACAACTGCTAGGGACTTTCTTCATGACAGAGGAAAAAAAGGGAATTCTCCAGGAAGCTAAAAAAAAATCCTTGGACCAGGTTTGCATCCGACACAACTTACCAACATAATCAAAGCCGGCTTTCCCTTGAACCGACCCAACTGGGACCCCAACACCTTTGAAGGTAGGGAGCATCTGTCCACTTATCGCCGGGCTCTAATAGTGGGTCTCCGAGCAGCCGCTAGTGACCAACTAATTTGGCCAAGGTAAGAGAGATTATCAGGGGCCTGATGAATCTCCCTCTATGTTTCTAGAGAGAATTATGGAGGCATATAGGAGCTATAATCCTTTTTATCGTCAGGCAGAGAATCAAAAGGCATCTGTCACGATGGCCTTATTGGGCAAACTGCCCTGGATATTAAAACAAAGTTACAAAGCTTAGATTGATTACAAGATATGACTTTGAGAGATTTAGTCAGAGAAGCTGAGAAGGTATACTATAAGAGAGAAACTGAGGAAGAGAAGGGAGCAAATGGAGGATAAAAGAAACAAAAGGCAGAGTAACGCGTTGACTAAGGTCCAGGTCACAACAACAAATAGGCCAAAAATTAAGAAACAGGGAGACAAGAAGGTATACATTGGCCCACGACAGAGGCCACCCTTGGCCTCAGATCAATGTGCCTACTCAAACAAAAAGGACACTGGGCCAAAATTGACATAGAAAGCGACAGCCACGCCAGCCAGCCATTCTGACTCTGGAGGATGACTAAGAAAGTCGGGGCTCAGATCCCCTCCCCGAGCTCAGAGTAACTTTTGAAGTGGAGGGGACCCCAGTAAACTTTGAAGTGGATACAGGGGCAATATAATGAGCCCATAAGGCCACATTGGGCCCTCTATCAAATAAAAAATCTCTATTTCAAGGGGCTAATGGCAGTAAATATTGGGCTTGGACAACTAAGAGGACCATGGACCTGGGAAAAGGAAAAATCCATCACTCCTTTCTAGTAGTCCCAGAATGCCTGGCCCCATTGATCGGCGGAGATCTGCTCACCAAGCTCTGGGCCAAAATAAATTTTAACCCTGAAGGCCCTTAAGTGGAATTTCTAAATCTTTCAGTAAAAACTCCAAGAGCCACGGCTCTAACTATGTCAGTAGAAAATGTACATCAACTCACTCACCTTGGTTCAAAGAAACTGCAGGCATTCCTGAAGGATCAAGAACAGAGTTTTCCACTAACAGACTCACAGTGAAGAAAATAACTGAATGGGTAACAAAAGCCTGTTGGGTTCATCAATTGGTAAATGCTTACCCTTCCAAGCTTCCTGTATGAAAGCACATACGAGGAACCAAACCAGGACAATACTGGGAAGTGGACATTACTGAAATAAAGCCAGCAAGGTATGGACTTAAATATCTCCTAGTCTTTGTAGATACATTTTCAGGATGCATTGAAGCCTTCCCCACAAAAAAAAGAAAAAAAAAAGAAAATAAATAGCGCAAATTTTGGTCAAGAATATCCTAGAAGATATTTTTCCAAGATACAGCCTGCCTAAGTTAATAGGGTCTGATAATGGACCGGCGTTCATGGCCCAGGTAAGTCAGGGGTTAGCCAGGACCCTGGGGATTAATTGGAAGTTACATTGTGCTTATAGACCCCAGAGTTTAGGACAGGTAGAAAGAATGAACCAAACCATTAAACAGACCTTAACAAAATTAAGCTTAGAGACCGGAATAAAAGATTGTACTATGCTCCTGCCTTATGCACTGTTAAATGAAGAAAATACTCACTCTGATTTTAGTGTAACCTCACCCCCTATGAAATTCTCTATGGTGCCCCTCCTCCAGTAAGGGACCTAACACCAACTCTAAGACCTTACAATCCCTTCCACACCAGCTTGCTTGACAGACTTAAAGCTCTTGAAAGAATTCAGTGACACCTGTGAAAACAGCTGGCCACTGCCTACCAAACTGGGGACGAGGGGACTCCACATCGATATCAAGTAAGAGACTTTGTCTTCGTAAGACGACATCAGGTGACATCGCTGGAACCCCGCTGGAAAGGACCATTCCAGGTGCTACTTATAACACCTACAGTGGTAAAGGTAGATGGAATCACTTCCTGGATGCATGCCTCTCATCTCAAGCCTGCGCCCTGTCCAGACATTGACTGGAAACTGGAATTGGCTGGAAACTGGAAAAGACTGGTAACCCTTTCAAATTGCACATTCGCCGTGTGGATAAGGCTATAGACTCTCCCCTTGACCACCAGTATTTCTAACCCTCATCACCTCTTTCAGCAGCGATGGCTGATCACAAATCCTACTGGACAAGAAGTTTAATCAATCTTGCATACAGCCCCCTTAGGGACCTGGTGGCCATCTCTCCACCCAGACATTTGTCAGCTGGCTATATGTCTTTCCTATTCAGATATCCCTGAAGAAGAGGATCCCACTAAAATTCCATTAAATCCCTTCCGTATCATATGTAATGGAAACAAACATTATGGATGTAGGGACACGTGAGCCAGATGCAGGTCGGCTAGCCTAGATTACTATGTTTGCCCGGTGAACTATCAAAGCCACAAACAGCCATGGCTGTGTGTGGGAAAAGCCGACTTCTTCTGTAATCAAGGGGATGTGAGCATACAGGGGCTGCACGATGGAACCCTAACTCCTAATCAAATTCAGTACACAGCATTGGCCATATTACCAATAAGATAACCTAAATCGATGGCACCCAGAGGGGTCTCTAGATCCTCAAATTCTGTGGAACCTTTTTAACTTTGGAAAGGGCTCAAAGGCGTGAAAAGAGATTCCCCTATGTGGAGGCCTTTTCCGACCTTCGCTCACATCCTGAACTATGCTTCTCCAATAGATCCTCACCCTCAGCCTTCTGCTCTAGTCTCTCTGCTGTCACTCCCACCTCAACAACCTGATTTCTCCCATCCCGTTACTAGATCAACAACCCAAACATCCGCCGGTTCTCAGACCATTGCCCCCTTGCTGAGGTAGCAGGTACTTAGTTACCACTCTACCCACTCACTCCTCTCTTCTCCTGTCAGCACCCATACGGGGTTTCACCAGGTCCTTTTACAAGCAAACCTAAAGCTCAAAATAGCTGAGAAGACCCCTATCCAAGATGTAATAAAAATGGTCTTTAAAGTTGCTTTGTCATCACTGAAAACAGGTTACTAAGAATTTAAAGTCCCTCACAGGCTTTTTGGATACACACTCCCATCTTCCCCTCTTTTCTACATGTTCTACTGCTCAAGTTTTTGTTGCTAGAAAATCCCAATCCCCTTTCCCATTATTCTTTTACATCTCTCCGTACTCATTCTCAGATCCTCGGAACTGCTCTAAGTCCCGCCTTCCCTCTCTTTCCCCTCTGTTCCACACCCACAGAAAAGTCTTAACTGATCTTCTCCAGATGTCTTCACCATGGCTGACTTTAGGACGTTCAGCAAAAGAGTCCCTATAAAAGAGTTCAGTGTAGACAAACTTCCTGTTTTCATGTGGCCCTGTTCTACTTGGCCACTGGCTAAAACAATCAGTACTTGTAAGCTAGACACCCCCTTACTAGTTTTTCACAAAATATGTGAACAATGCCTCTGACTTTGAGCTAGGGCTTCAAAGAGATGGCTACATTTCTATGATAAAGAAGTTACCAACTGGCTCCATGGTAACAGCTGGCAAGCGGAAAAAAGAAAGGGATAAATATCTCTCCCCCTCCCAGGTGTCCTTGAAAAGTTAATTTGCTCAGAACAGAGGAAAAAAACATAAAAAAACTGCTTTTTGTGAATTTCTGCTGACTGTGAACTTCTGAGCACATTCCCTTACATGTTGGGTACAAAATTCTGAAACTTCCTAAACTTGGGGTTCATGGGATTAATTGATTACAACAGAAGCAATGCCCTCTGAATCCGTTTGCAACCAAATAGGACTGTTTCCCTAGCTTTGGTGCTATCTTAGGTGCCTTGTCTTGACTGTTCCTACAAGAGTATAATTCTATATACTTAAACATTTTTATGTTTTCATTAAATGGTCAACAGTGGTGATTAAATGTGTAATGGTGCAGAGGTTACCCAGAGTGGTCTATCATGATGCAGGTTCATTTGAAGATCAAACAGGGGGGCATACAACCCGGTTCCACAGGGAACATATATCCCTCACTTCAGCCATCCTATTAGGAATACGAGTTGCTGCAGGGGAGGTCACAGGAACCACTGCCTTGGTCCATGGTACACAGCAAAATACCCAATTAGAAGCAGAAATAGACCAAAACTTAAAGATATTAGAAACCTCCATCACAGCTTTGTGGGAATCTTTAACCTCTCTCTCTGATGTTGTTTCATACAACAATCGAGGGTTGGACCTCCTCTTCATGAGAGAATGGTGCCTTTGTGCTGCATAGAGGGAAGAATGTTATTTTTATGGCAACAATACTGGAGTTGTAAAAAATTTATGAGTAAAATAAAAGGATGCCTTGAAGAGTGTCAACGAAAGAGAGAGGCCCAAAAAGGGTGGTTTGAGTCTTGGTTCACACAGTCCCCCTGGTTAACTATACGTTTATCAACCTTGGCCAGTCCAATAATAATACTCACATTCTTGCTAACTATAAAACCCTGCTTGCTCAACCATGTATTTTCATTTCTCTAACCTCAAATTAGACAAGTTAAACTTATGGTAATACCCCACTAGCAGACATAGAATGTGACACCACTCCAATGATCACTTTTATGATTAAAAGTAGCCAGAAGAAGACGTGGGGAATGAAAGGTTAATAAAATGGTACTTGTCACTTCCTCTTTTTCTGTATGCTTAACAAAACACTGTTGAAATCTTGAGAACTGTTTGCTAATCTTGTTCCCAGAATGTGCTCTCTCCAACTTCCAAAATATATAATGTACTCCCTCTCCCGGTTGCATGCAAACTGCCCGCTCGCCCTGACCCATCAATAAACTTCCCTCCCTGCCCTCTACAAGGAAAACACATAAGCTCTGCTTAAGATGTCCTCAGGGCTCTCTGCTCGATTCAAGGGAGCTCTGAGCCCCAGCATGCTGGACCCCCAATAAACCCTTTGCTGTTCCATGAGACAGTCTCTTGGTGGTCTCTTCCTCCGACGCTCACCTGAACATTACTTGGATGATTGAATGTAGAAGAGAACATCCAGTCAAAAAGGGATAGTCGGTAGGATTAGGAAGATAGTCGGTATGTTTAGGAAGGAGAGTGAGTATAGGATTTGGAACAAAAGTTTTTTAGCAATAGGGTTTTGGTTAGAGAGTGAATGTAAATGTGAGCACATATGAACCATCACAATGATGAACTGGGGAAAATATGTAGGAAAGCAGATATCAATAGAGACATTACGAAATCAGGCAAAGTATAAAGTGTGTGATAGAATTAGGCATTTTCAACAGGGTTGATTTTGGATATATTATCTTAGGAAGAAACGAATATATTGTCACAAATAGGATTGACTTTTGAGAGCATTAGGCAACCTGGACATGGATGTTTTTAGTAATCCATGTTAACTTTACATTTAGGCTTTGGTAGAAACATAAGTGTGACCTTTTCTTTTTGTGTCCAGAATATTACTGGGTTAAATTGTATATGTAGATCAGGTGACATGAATATTTCTTCCACCATTTCTGGGAGCCATAATTTGAATACGTATAAATTAGTATTGAGTTTACAATGAGGTGTACCCTGTGTCTATGAATATAGAGACAATGCATGAATAGACTATACTGTGAATAAATAATATAACTGGTTCCACTTTAAATAATGGTTTGATTTGATATCTGAAAATATATAAGAAATCTTATATTGATATACAATCATTCATTCCATCCAGTTATACATCTAATGGTAATATTAGGGTTATGGTTTATCATGAACGGTGTGTGAGTTTTGCTTCAAAAGGGATTATGGAAATCGAAAATAATGGGTTTGGTAAGAAGTCTCATGAAAAGACCAGTCAAGAAACATGGAGGAATACATGTGTTCTGAAACAGAAAATTATTGAAAGTGAAACACATACCCATAATTTTGCTAACTTGTGGATGAAATATATACTCTATTATGTGCATTACCTGAAGAAATAGTAATGTACCAGTGGCGAATAAGAATGAACATGAAAATACACATCATGTCCCATATGAATCTACTTGCATTAATGAGAAACTGGGTCAATTATTGTAGAAATATTAGGATATGTATGCACCATTCACTGAAGTTAGTTTTCATTACTAGGAAGCAAATATGTATTTCAGGTGGATGAATATTTCAGAGAATAACCTTTTGAAATGTTGACTATAAATCCACATACATGAATATGAAAAAATTTAGGGAGTGTATAATAAGGCATATATATTTTATATTTTAAAAAAATCTGGAGTGTGTATATATACACACAGAGAGAGAGAGAGAGACATTAAAAAGTAGCAATATATATGCCAATCGAAATTCACCGTGATATATATATCTTACACAGATAGAAAAATATTCAATTTACTGAACATGGATTTATGTATAATGTTGTTCAACTAGGAGGCTCACACATAGGATGAATTTTCAAATCCCATAGCGTTTAGGTGGAGTGATCACTTCTCATCATTTGTATCTGTCAAGTCAGACACCTCACAAGAACGTATGTGTGATACCAGGTAGTATTCTATATGTGCATATAAAAATAGATGTGCTCAATAGGTTACATAAAATGGGAGAGAGGAATTCACATATTTGTTAAATTTAAAAATACATGGAGAACTATTTCAATTTAAATCGACTAGATTTATAGCACCTACATTTTGTCATGCAAAAGCCATGTCCAACTATACACCATGCCTCCTCTGAACTGCTTGTATTTATATTCTGTTTGGGTTATTTTTCTCCATCTTATTAGGATTAGTAGTCAGAGACAAGTAGGGTATGGGTTAGTGTCACAGATTCAGTATTTCAAATGGAATATAGGAAAATAAATCCAATGTGTATGCAAATATGTGCCACAAAAAATATTCCCACTCTCATCCAGAAAAATGCCTTGAAATTATCTTCGCCCCAGGTAAAACACAATTAGAAAAGAAGAGTTAGAAAATCTGTGAATACATATGTGGAATGGAAAATGCTCAGGAGTTCACAACCTTGGAGGTGGTAGAGGAGTTTCCAAAAGTAAGGGACAGTGTAAACACTCCACAATCATGGAGCTATGCTGGCCTAAAGACTTCTTGAGAAACTGCCTCTGAGTTTGGGCATTTGAAATATATGTTGTTGTCAGGAGCTTTAGCTTCCTTTGAAGTGAGACCATCAAACCTGGGTCAGTATCTATGTGACCTGGAGGACATGGTTTCTTATTTTCCGATGAACATGAGGCAGCAGTGCTGAAGTCTTTTGTAGGTAAACTGTGGCCTCTTCGGGCAAAGTGACACCCCGTGTGGACTTTGAAGCCATTTGGTCATCCTCCACTTTTCGTGGTGTTTTTTTGCTGCTGCACTGGGAGTTTGGTATTTGATTCATGACATACAAGGAGTTCAACTGGGACACAGTGCATGAGGGAGTCTTGTAACGTGTGGTGGGTCAGGCTCTGCAGGAGAATGCACCAACTGGGCTTCTATTCCACATTGCTTGCCGCCTTGACCATAGCAACCTAATTCTGAACATTGCCCTGAAAACTCTGCATATAACAAGATGCCTTTTCATATAATGGTCTCCTGGCTGCATCAAGTCAGTCACAAGCCATTTGGACGCCAATGGCAGATCCACATGGCCACATCACAGATGTATTATCACACACCTGCCTACCACTGCTCTAGGCCCACTACTCAGCAGGCTCCAACTTACTGGCATCTCTGTTCTACACCATTTTCATGAAACCCAGTCAATCAAGGCACTGTCTGTTACACTCATGATCAGCAACAGGACATCCAATGGTTCTCCAGTGCCATCTGGTCATTGGGAATTTCAAAAATTTTATGGTGTTTTTCTTTCCATTTTTCAAGAATGAAGTTGGAGGCACTTTGGGGTTTCCATTCATCCAGGAACCATTACATGGGGAGGAAGCTCATTTCAATGAAATCTCTGAGGAACTCTAACAGGCAAGGCTTCCCAAACACTGGCCAAAAGGTCACATGAAGCCAGGCCCATTGAGGTCTACAACGTGAGGTCCATGTGTCTTTTGACTCTAACTATGGCTGCCAAGTTTTTCAGAATAAAATCATGTGATATCCTTGCTGAGATTTTCAGCTCTCTGTGGAAAGCCATCCTGGGCCTAGATCTCAGGTTTCAAGGGCAACACTCATGTGTGGCCTCCTACAATGCCAACACAATTAATGGCAATATTTCTCTGAAGTCAGTTCCAGAACTCAGTCTCCAAGGAGAATCACACCAGAGTTCAAGCCCATGTGGACCCTGTCATCTCTTCCAACCGCCACACAAATGACCACAATTAAAACCAAAACATTCCCACATGGCCCTCATCTTCATCCATATAGGCACTCATCATAAACTCTGGCTGGAGGTTTCCATGAGGGATGCAGCCCAAGACAGTGTCCAAAATATCCACCATTGCCCCTCATTTGTCTAAATTTAGGGTGGTCTGGAAACCCTTTCTGTGAACCAAGAGTGATCAAATAGGCGTGCCGTTAATACTGCTCTGCTTCTCCAATTTGAGGCCTACTGACTGTCAGGTATAGATTGCTTATGTGATTTGGCATCATGAGAGAAACCAAGCACTTATGCAGAACTTTGAATAACTCATTTGACCTATAGGAATCCTATTCTCACTTGATGGACGTCAGGAACCTAACAGAGGAAGGCAAGAGACTTCATCCACAATGACTGATCCTTTTGCCATTTTGGTTTTGGATGCACACATGGGATCTTCTTTAGATTTATCAGGAGCTGAAAATCTTAGCCACAGCCTCAACCAGGGCCTAGTGTCTGATTAAGACACATCCCTTTCCAAAGAAATTAAGCAATGAGCCACAGGTGATGCCCATTCATTTCCATTTGAAAACTGTTTCTTCAGGCTTCAAAAAGGGGTGGCCTGAAACAAAGACCTTCCTGACATTCAAGGAAACAGAACCATAGGTAAGCAAATGGCCCAAAGCAGGGTTTCTCCAATGAGACTTTACTGGTCACACTAATATCTGAGATGTTCCCATTCCCTTCAGCTATCAAGAACATGGCCATGTCACAGAGCATGGAGGTTATACATATCTTGGACAATAAATCATGAACTCATTCTGGAGAGTGGCCAGAATTCAGGAAGAAAACCGGAACTTAGGAAGTTAGTAGTTGTTTCCTATCCATAAGACAAGCCACAGTCTATTCATCACTTATGAACGATGAATGCTGGGGAGCTTTCTACTAGACAGGACACCTCCATTGATGCATTCTCTTTTCTAATGTCTAAAACCACGGACACAGTGGATACACAGACATAGAAACACTCGCCTTGTCAAAAGAGTTACTATCAACAGTAGACTCCAAAGCAAACGAACCACCTTTATTACCTATTCGCAGAATATGAGACAAAACCACAAACTCACACCCACACACATAAAGTCACCTCATTCCCAAAAGTGGATCTGTGACTATCTGGAGTGTCCTCTGACTGGTGGGCCATACTATGTTCCTCTCGAAATGGCCTTTCCTCTCTCAGATTTTGTCTCCTTGGCCAACTCTGTGATGCTTTGAGGAGCCTGCAGTTAGCCACTACCTGCTATCTCAGTAAAGGCCTCTCTTCAGAGCTCAATTGGCATTTGGCCATCCTCAAATCAGTAGGTACCAAGGAAGGTCTGAATCTGTACTTGGTAAATACAAACAAGTGAGCCCACTGGGACTGGGACTGGGACTGGCTCTCGGTGCCTGGCTTCTTGCATCACAATTTCAGAGAGTTCCATCACCAAGGAAGTTAGCTAGGACACTTCCTTCAGGAACTGAATGAGGTCACTGCCTTGGCAACAACTTTGTCCTAACCGTTGCTTCCAAGGGTTCCATGAGATGGAGGCTGCTCCTACTTTGTGTGACAATTTGACTTGTTACAATGGTATATCAAAATAGGCACCTGGGAACAGCTCTCCACGCAGGCCTGCTTAGGTCCATCTTCTCTACATTAAGAAGAGAAAGGCTGATGCATACACATCCCTTCGTCCTGTTCAGGTTGTTTTCCATGAAGATGGATTTTGCTCTCTCAGATCCTTCATAGCTGCCTACATCTTCTCCAGGGATCATTTCTGCATCGAACTTTGAGGTTCTCAGCAGTTGGAAGATACCCTACATTCCTGTATTGTAAGGCGAACTCTGTCCCTGCTCTTTTGTAATTTTAGATTGAAGCAACAGTGTATGGTTAGGGTTAATAACAGGTTCGATTTGGGCAAGGAATCATTATGCGGGATGAATAATGGTATTGGGAACCTGCAATATTTATAGGAATATAGAGATGAAATATAAGTATGAAAACAGAAATCTAGGTAAGATTTGAAGCTCAGAAATGCATTGGGCAACTGATTGCGATACGTAGCTTTGAATTACGTTCTAGATACATGTTTCAGAAAAATCGATATACAATGGCATAGGATCTTGTACCTTGGATGATTGAATGTAGTAGAGAACATCTACTCAAAAAGGGATAGTCGATAGGATCAGGAACATAGTAAGTATGTTTCGGAAGAAGAGTGAGTATAGGATTTGGACCAAAGTTCATAAGCAATAGGGTTTCGGTTAGAGAGTGAATGTCAATGTCAGCACATGTGAAGGGTCAGTCACAATGTTGAACTGGAGAAAATATGTAGGAAAGTAGATATCAATAGAGACATTAGGAAATCAGGCAAAGTACAAAGTGAGTGAAAAATTTAGACATTTTCAATGGTATTGAGGTTGAATATATAATCTTAGGAAGAAACAAATATGTAGTCACCAACAGGATGATCATTTGAGAGCATTAGGCAACCTGGACATGGATGTTTTTAGTAATCCATGTTCAGTTTCCGTTTAGGCTTTGTTACAGTCATACGTGTGACTTTTGCATTTTGTGTCCAGAATACTACTGTGATAACATGCATATGTAGATCAGGTGACATGAGTATTTCTTCCACCATTTCTGGGAGCAATATTTTGAAGATGTATAAATTAGTATTGGGGGTACAAAGAGGTGTAACCTGTGTCTATGAATATAGAGATAATGCATGAATAGACCATACTGTGAATAGATAATATAACTGGTTCCACTTTACAAAATGTATTGAGTTGATATCTGAAAATATATAAGAAATCTTATATTAATATAAAATCATTCATTCCAACCAGTTATACATCTAATAGTGATATTATAGTTATGATTTATCATGCAGTGTGTGTCCATTTTGCTTCAAAAGTGATAAAGGAATTCGAAAATAATGTGTTTGGAAAGAAATCTCATGAAAAGATCAGTCAAGAAACATGGAGGAATCCATGTGTTCTAAAGCAAGAAGTGATTGAAAGTGAAACAAATGCCTACAAATTTGCTAACCTGTGGAGGAAATATATATCCTATGATGTGCATAAACTGAAGAAATTGTAATGTCCCAGTGTTGAATAAAAATGAACATCGATAAACACATCATGTCCCATAGGCATCTACTTGCATTGATGATAAACTGTGTCAGTTACTATAGAAATATTAGGATTTGTATGCACCATTCACTGAAGTTAGTTTTCAGTACTAGGAAGCAAATATGTATTTCAGGTGGATGAAATTTTTTGAGAATAACCTTGTGAAAAGTTGATTATAAATCCACATTCATGAACATGAATAAAATTAGGGAGTGTATATAAGACACATATATTTCATATTTTGAAAAATAGAAGGAGAGAGTGTATATATATATATATATATATATATATATATATAAATATATATACACACACAGACACACACACATACACACCCAGAGACATTAAAAATAGCAATATATGCCAATCAAAATTCACCATGAAATATATATCATCCACAGATCCAAAAATATTCATTGTACTGAACATGGATTTGTGTATAATTTTGTTCAACTAGGAAGCTCACCCATAGGTTGAATTTTCAGTTCCAACGACATTTAGAAGGAGTGATCTTTTCTCTCAATTTGTATCTGCCAAGTTAGCCACCTCACAAGAATGTACGTGTAGTACCAGGTAGGATTCTCTATGTGTATATAAAAATATATTTGCTGAGTAGGCTACAGAGAAAGAGAGACAAGAATTCACATATTTGTTATCTTTAAAACCACATGGACAACTATTGCAACAAAAAATTGTCTAGATTTATAACCCCTAACCTTTAAAATGCAAAAGGCAAGTCCAACTATACACCATGCCTCCTCTGAACTGCTTGTATTTCTATTATGTTTGGGTTATTTTTCTGCCTCATGTTAGGATTAGTAGTCAGAGACTAGTAGGGTGTGGTTTAGTGTCAGAGATAAAGTATTTGAAATGGAAAATTGGAAAATGAATCCAATATGTATGCAAATATGTCCTACACAAAAGTCTTCCCACTCTCATCCAGATAAATCCTTTGACATTACCTACACCCCATGTAAGATGCAATTCGAAGAGAAGAGTTAGAAAATCTGTGAATACATATCTGGAATAGAAAATGCACAGGAGTTCACAACCTTGGAGGTGGTAGAGGAGTTTCCAAAAGTAAGTGACTGTGTAAACACTCCACAAACATGGAACTCTGCTGGCCAATAGCCTTCTTGTAAAACTGCCTCTGAGTTTGGACACTTGAAATATATCTTGTTGTCTGGAGCTTTAGCTTCATTTCTGGTGAGACCATCAAACCTGGATCTGCATCTATGTGACCTGGAGGACATCGTTTCTTATTTTCCATTGAACATGTGGTACCAGTGTTGATTTCTCTCTTTGTTGGTAAACTGTGGCCACTGGAAGCTTATTGTCTCCCTGAGTGGACTGTGAAGCCATTTGGTCATCCTGCCCTTTTTGTGGTGTTTCTTTCTTTTTTTTTAATTTTATTTTTTTATTGGTTGTTCAAAACCCTACAAAGCTCTTGACATATCATATTTCATACATTAGCATACATTAGCTTCAAGTGAGTTATGAACTCCCTTTTTTGCCCCAAGTACAGATTGCAGAATCACATGGGTTACACATCCACATTTTTACATAATACCATAATAGTAACTGTTGTATTCTGCTACCTTTCCTATCCTCTACTATCCCCCCTCCCCTCCCCTCCCATCTTCTCTCTCTACCCCTTCTACTGTAATTCATTTCTCACCTTGTTTATTTTCCCATTCCACTTACAACCTCTTATATGTAATTTAGTATAACAATGAGGGTTTCCCTCCGTTTCCATGCAATTCCCCTTTTCTCTCCCTTTCCCTCCCACCTCATGTCTCTGTTTAATGTTAATCTTTTCTTCCTGCTCTTCCTCCCTGCTTTATTCTTAGTTGCTCTCATTATATCAAAGATGACATTTGGTATTTGTTTTTTAGGGATTGGCTAGCTTCACTAAGCATAATCTGCTCTAGTGCCATCCATGTCCCTGCAAATTCCAAGATTTTGTCATTTTTTAGTGCTGCGTAATACTCCATGGTGTATAGATGCCACATTTTTTTAATCCATTCATCCATTGAAAGGCATCTGGGTTGGTTCCACAATCTAGCTATTGTAAATTGTGCTGCTATGAACATCGATGTGGCAGTATCCCTGTAATACGCTCTTTTAAGGTCTTCAGGGAATAGTCCGAGAAGGGCAATAGCTGGGTCAAATGGTGGTTCCATTCCCAGCTTTCCCAGGAATCTCCATACTGCTTTCCAAATTGGCCGCACCAATTTGCAGCCCCACCAGCAATGTACAAGAGAACCCTTTTCTCACTCCAGTAAGATTGGCAGCCATTATGAAATCAAACAACAACAAGTGCTGGTGAGGTTGTGGTGTTTCTTGATGCTGCAATGGGAGGTTGGTATTTGCTTCATGAAATACAAGGAGTTCAACTAGGATATAGGGCTGGAGGGAGTTCTGTCACGTGTGTTGGGTCAGGGTGTGCAGGAGAATTCACCAACCAGGGTTCTATCCCACATAACTTGCCTCCTTGACCATAGCAACTTGATTGTGAACATTGCCCTGAAACCTCTCCATATAACAAGATGCCTTTTCATATAATGGTCTGCTGGCTATACCAAGTCAGTCACAAGCTATTTGGAAGCCAATGGCAGATCCACATGGCGACACCACAGTTGTATTATCACACACCTGCCCACCACTGCTCTAGGCCCACTACTCAGCAGGCTCCAACTTACTGGCATCTCTGTTCTGCACCATTTTCATGAAACCCAGTCAATCAAGGCACTGTCTGTAACACAACAATCAAGCCACTGTCTGCAACAGAACATCCAATGGTTCTCCAGTGCCACTTGGTCATTGGGAATTTCAAAAATATCATGGTATTTATCTATCCATTTTTCAAGAATGAAGTTGGAGGCACTTTGGGGTTTCCATTCTTCAAGGAACCATTACATGGGGAGGAAGCTCATTTCAATGAAAGCTCTGAGGAACTCTAACAGGCAAGGCTTCCCAAACACTGGCCAAAAGGTCACATGAAGCAAGGCCTATGGAGGTCTACAACGGGAGGTCCATGTGTCTTTTGACTCTTAACTATGGCTGCCAAGTTTTTCAGAATAAAATTATGCGATATCCTTGCTGAGATTTTCAGTTCTCTGAGGAAAGCCATCCTGGGCCTAGATCTCAGGTTTCAAAGGCAACTCTCATGTGTGGCCTCCTACAATGCCAAAACAATTAATGGCAATACTTCTCTGAGGTCAGTTCCAGAACTCAGTCTCTAAGAGGAATCACACCTGAGTTCAAGACAATGTGGACCCTGTCAACTCTTCCAACCGCCACACAAATGACCACAATTAAAACCAAAACATTCCCACATGGCCCTCATCTTCAGCCGTATAGACACTCATCATAAACTCTAGCTGGAGGTTTCCATGAGGGGCGCAGCCAAAGACAATGTCCAAAATATGCACCCTTGCCCCCCATGTGTCTAAATTCAGTGTGGCCTGGACACCCTTCCTTTGAACCAGGAGTGATCAAATAGGCCTGCTGTTAATGCTGCTCTGCTTCTCCAATTTGAGGCCTACTGACAGTCAGGTATAGATTCATTATGTGATTTGGCATCATGAGAGAACCCAAGTACTTCTGCAGGATTTGAATAACTCATTTGACCCATAGGAATCCTATTCTCACTTGATGGATTTCCGGAACCTATCAGAGGAAGGCAAGAGACTTCATCTACAATGACTGATCTTTTTGCCATTTTGGTTTTGGATGCACACATGGGATCTTCTTTACATCTATCAGGAGCTGAGAATCTTAGCCACAGCCTCAAACAGGGCCTAGTGTCTGATTAAGACACCATCCTTTTCAAAGCAATTAAGCAAAGAGGCACAGGAGATGCCCATTCATTTTCATTTGAAAACTGTTTCTTCAGGCTTCACAAAAGGGTGGCCTGAGGCAAAGACCTTCCTGACATTCAAGGCAATAGAACCATAGTTAAGCAAATGGACCAAAGCAGGGTTTCTCCACTGAGACTTTACTGCTCACACTGATGTCTGAGTTTTCCGAGATGTTCCCATTCCCTTCAGCTATCAAGAACATGGACATGTCACAGAGCTTGGAGGTGGTACATATCTTGCACAATAAATCATGAGCCTATTCTGGAGAGTGGCCAGAATTCAGGAAGAAAACAGGAACTTAGGATGTTAGTAGGTGTTTAAGATCCATAAGGCAAACCACAGTCCATTCATCAATTGAGCAGGATGAATGCTGGGAAGCTTTCTACTAGACAGGACACCTCCATTGATGCATTCTCTTTTCTAATGTCTAAAACCACGGACACAGTGGATACACAGACATAGAAAGTCGCCTTGTCAAAAGACTTACTAGAAACAGTCGACTCCAAACCAAACCAACCACCTTTCCTACCTATTCTCAGAACATGAGACAAAACCGCAAACTCACACCCACACACAAAGGCACCTCCTTCCCAAAAGTAGGTCTGTAACTATCCGGAATGTCTTCTGACTGGTGGGCCATACTATGTTCCCCACAAAATGGCCTCTCCTGTCTCAGATCTTGTCTCCTTGGCCAACTCTGTGATGCTTTGAGGAGCCAACCGTTAGCCACTACCTGCTATCTCAGGAAAAGCTTCTCTTCAGAGCTCTACTGACATTTGGCCATCCTCACATCAGTAGTTACCAAGAAGGTCTGATCTGTACTTGGTAAATCCAAACAAGTGAGCCCACTGGGACAGGGACTGGGACTGGCTCTCGGTGCCTGGCTTCTTGCATCAAAATTTCCGAATGTTCCATCACCAAGGAAGTTAGGTAGGTCACTTCCTTCAGGAACTGAAAGAGGTCACTGCCTTGGCAACAACTTTGCCCTAACCGTTGCTTCCAAGGGTTCCATTAGATAGAGGCTGCCCCTACTTCCTTTGAAAATTTGACTAGTTTCAATTGTATATCAAAATAGGCACCTGGGAACAGCTCTCCATGCAGGTCTGGTTAGGTCAATCTTCTCTACATTAAAAAGAGAGAGGCTGATGCATACACATCCCTTTTTCCTGTCTAGATTGTTTGCCATTGAAGATGGCTTTTGCTCTCACAGGTCCTTCATAGCTGCTGACATCTTCTCCAGGGATTATTTCTGCATCGAACTTTGAGGTTCTCAGCAGTTGGCAGATACCCTACATTCCTGTATTGTAAGGCGAACTCTGTCCCTGCTCTTTTGTAATTTTAGATTGAAGCAACAGTGTATGGTTAGGGTTAATAACAGGTTCGATTTGGGTAAGGAATCATTATGCGGGATGAATAATGGTATTGGGAACCTGCAATATTTATAGGAATATAGAGATAAAATATAAGTATGAAAACAGAAATCTAGGTAAGATTTGAAGCTCAGAAATGCATTGGGCAACTGATTGCGATACGTAGCTTTGAATTACGTTCTAGATACATGTTTCAGAAAAATCGATATACAATGGCATAGGATCTTGTACCTTGGATGATTGAATGTAGTAGAGAACATCTACTCAAAAAGGGATAGTCGATAGGATCAGAAAGATAGTCAGTATGTTTCGGAAGAAGAGCGAGTATAGGATTTGGACCAAAGATCTTTAGCAATAGTGTTTCCGTTACAGAGTGAATGTCAATGTCAGCACATGTGAAGTGTCAGTCACAATGTTGAACTGCAGAAAATATGTAGGAAAGTAGATATCAATAGAGACATTAGGAAATCAGGCAAAAGTATCAAGTGAGTGAAAAAATTAAACATTTTCAACAGTTTTGAGGTTGAATATATAATCTTAGGAAGAAACAAATATGTAGCCAGCAATAGTATTGACATTTGAGAGCATTAGGCAACCTGGTCAGGGATGTTTTTAGTAATCCATGTTCAGTTTACCTTTAGGCTTTGGTACAATCATACGTGTGGCTTTTGCATTTTGTGTCCAGAATATTACAGTGATAACATGCATATGTAGATCAGGTGACATGAGTATTTCTTCCACCATTTCTGGGAGCAATATTTCAAATATGTATAGATTAGTATAGGGGGTACAACCAGGTGTACCCTGTGTCTATGAATATAGAGATAATGCATGAATAGACCATACTGTGAATAAATAATATAACTTGTTACACTTTAAACAATGTATTGAATTGATATCAGAAAATATATAAAAAATCTTTTATTGATATATAATCATTCATTCCAACCAGTCATACATCTAATGGTGATATTACAGTGATGGTTTATCATGAAGTGTGTGTCCGTTTTGCTTCTAAAGTGATAAAGGAAATCGAAAATAATGTGTTTGGATAGAAGTCTCATGAACAGACCAGTCAAGAAACATGGAGGAATACATGTGTTCTGAAGCAGGAAGTGATTGAAAGTGAAACAAATGCCTATATATTTGCTAACCTGTGGAGGAAATATATATCCTACGATGTGCATAAAATGAAGAAATTTTAATGTCCCATTGTTGAATAAAAATGAACATCAATATACACATCATGTCCTATAGGAATCTACTTGCTTTGATGATAAACTGTGTCAGTTACTGTAAAAATATTAGGGTTTGTAAGCACGATTCACTGAAGTTAGTTCTCAGGACGAGGAAACAAATATGTATTTCAGGTGGTTGAATGTTTCTGAGAATAATCTTATGAAAAGTTGATTTTATATCCACATACATGAATATGAATGAATTTAGATAGTGTTTAATAGACACATGTTTTTCATATTTTGAAAAAAAAAAAATATATATATATATATATATATATATATATATATATATATATATATATACATATAAAACTCATGGAGAAATATTACAATGAAAATTTGACAAGATTTATAACACATACCCTTGATAAAGCAGAAGGAAATTCCAAGTATATACCATGCCTCCTATTAAAGGCCTGTATTTCTATTCTGTTAGTTTTCTTTTTATCCATCATATTAGCATTAGTAGTCAGAGTCTATTAGGGTATGTGTTAGTGTCGGGGATCAGTATTTCAAATGAAAATAGGAAAATAAATCTAATGTGTATGCAAATATGTGCTACACAAAAATCTTGCCACTCTCATCCAGAACAATTCCTTTACATTAACTTCACTCCAAGTAAGACACAATTAGTGGAGAGGAGTTCGAAAACCTGTGATTACATATGTGGAACTGAAAATGTTCAGGAGTTCACAACATTGGATGTGGTAGAGCAGTTTCCAAAAGTAAGGGAGAGGTTAAACACTCCACAAACTTGGAGCTCTGCTGGCCTTAAGACTTCTTGAGAAAATGCCTCTCAGGTTGGGAACATGAAATATATGAAGTTGTCAGGAGATTTAGCTTCCTCATTGTGACACCATCAAATGTGGGTCTGCATCTATGTGACCTGGAGGAAATGGTTCCTTATTTTCTAATGAACATGAGGCAGCAGTTCTGAATTCTTTCTTGGTAAACTGTGGCCACTGGGAGTTAAGTGTCTCCCCGTGTGGTCTGTGAAGCCATTTGGTCATCCTCCATTTTTGTGGTGTTTCTTACTGCTGCACTGGGAGTTTGGAATTGGCTTAATGAAATACAAGGAGTTCAACTGGGACACAATTCTGGAGGGAGCTCTGACACGTGTGATTGCTCAGGGTCTTTAGGAGAATGTTCGAAACATGGGTCTATCCCACATAGCTTTCCCCTTGACTATAGCAACCAGATTCTGAACATTGCCCTGAAACCTCTCAATAAAACAAGATGCCTTTACATATAAGGGTCTGCTGCCTGCACCATATCAGTCACAAGTATTTTGGAAGCCAAAGGGAGATCCACGTGGTCCCACCACAGATATTTATTCACAAATGTATAGTCCACTGCTCTAGCCCCAATACTCAGCAGGCTCCAACTTACTGACATCTCGGTTCTGTACCATTTTCATGACAACCAGTCAATCAAGGAACTGTCTGGTACACACATGATCAGCAACAGGACATCCAAAGTTTCTCCAGTGCCACCTGGTCATGGAAATTTCAAAAATTTCATGGTATTTGTATAGCCATTTTTCAAGGATGATGTTGGAGGCACTGTGGGTTTCAATTCATTCAGGAACCATTAAATGGTGAGTAAGCTCATTTCAATGAAAGCTCTGAAGAACTCTCACAGGCAAAGCTTCCCAATGAGTGCCCAAAAGTTCACATGAAGCCAGGCTCATTGAGGTCTACAATATGAGGTACATGTGTGTTTTGAGTCTCAACTATGACTTCCAAGTCTTTCAGTAAAAAAATCATGTGTTACCCTGGCTGAGATTCCCAGTGCTCGGTGGAAAGCCACCCTGGGCCTAGATCTCAGTTTCCAAGGGCTAATCTCATGTGTGGCCTCCTATAATCCCAAAACAATTCATGGCAATACTTCTCTCAAGTCAGTTCCAGAACTCAGTCTCTAAGGAGTATCAGAGCAGAGTTCAAGCCCTGGTGGACCAAGTCATCTCTTCCAACCACCACACAAATGACCACAATTAAAACCAAAACACTCCTACATGACCCTCATCTTCTTCCATAAAGACACTCATCATAACATATGGCTGGAGGTTTCCATGAGAGGCACAGCCCAAGACAGTGTCCAAAATAAGCTCCCTTGCCCCTCATTTGCCTAAAGTCAGGGTGGCTTGGACACCCATCTTGTGAACCAGGAGTGATCTTTAAGGGTAAAAGAAATTGAAATTAAAGTGTAAAAGTTAAAGTGTAAAAGACCGGGTTTGTAAAGTTTCTAAGATTCAAGGCCTGATTTAAAATGTAAAGGACCAGGTATTGTTAAGTTCCTATGCTACATGAAAAATCTGAAATTCCTGTTACTTGTAGGACAATTTCTGGACTGCCCAGTAAATATTCCCCCTGATCGCCTGGTTGTTTAATAACCTAGGACCCTGTGTGGCTTGGCACATATGCATCGCAGGGCCTAATCTAATCAATTTGAATCTGTACCCCGCTGTAGAACTGACCTATCCCTCCTGCCTGACATGTTCCCACCAATGAATGAACTAATCATGTTTAGGATTTGTTGTTTGATTTTCCCGCAGTGTATGATGATTTTTTAAAAGATACTGTGATATATGTAAAGTCTCGCCCTCCCCAAAAAGTGTACTTAAGCACTGCTCAACCTCAGCTCGGAGATCTGGGCTGCTCTCCCTTCTTGAGTGACCACGGAGCCCTAGCATACTGGATTGGATCCTCAATAAATGTCTTTTGCTGTTGCATGAGCCGTGGTCTCATACATGAACATGAATGAATTTAAGGAGTGTATAATAAGAGACATATATTTCATATTTTGAATAATCTATAGAGTGCAGATTTTTCACAAAACACATACAGAGATATTAAAAAGTAGCAATATATATGCCAATCAAAATTCATCATGAAATACATATCATACACAGATCCAAAAATATTTATTTTACTTAACATGGATTTATGTGTAATGTTGTTCAACTAGGAAGCTCACGCATAGGTTGAATTTTCAGTTCCTACAGCGTTTAGGAGGAGTGATCTCTTCTCACAATTTGTATCTGCCAAGTAGGCCACCTCACAATAATGTACGTGTGGTACCAGGTAGGATTCTATTTGTGCATATAAAAACACATGTGCTGAATAGGCAACAGAGAAAGGGAGACAGGAATTCACATATTTGATACCTTTCAAAACACATGGAGAACTATATCAATTAAAAATTAACCAGATTATTAACAACTACCCTTTATCATGCAAAAGGCAAGTCCAACTATACACCATGCCTCTTCTGAACTGCTTGTATTTCTATTCTGTTTGGGTTATTTTTCTCCATCATATTAGCATTAGTAGTCAGAGTCTAGTAGGGTATGCGTTAGTGTCATGGATTCAGTAATTCAAATGCAAATAAAGGAAAATGAATCCATTGTGTATGCAAATATGTGCTACAAAAAAACTTTCCACTCTCATTCAGAGCAATGCCTTGACATTACCTTCACCCAAGTAAGACACAATTAGAGGACAAGAGTTAGAAAATCTGTGAATACATATCTGGAATGGAAAATGCTCAGGAGTTCACAAGCTTGGGCATTTTAGAGGAGTTTTCAAACTTAAGGGACAGGATAAACAGTCCAAATTCGTGGAACTCTGCTGGCCTAAAGACTTCTTGAGAAACTGCCTCTGAGGTTGGGCACTTGAAATATATGTTGTTGTCAGGAGCTTTAGCTTCCTTTGTAGTGATACCATCAAAGATGGGTCTTCATTTATCTGACCTGGAGGACATGGTTTCTTATTTTCCAAAAGAACATGAGGCAGCAGTGCTCAATTCTTCCTTTGAAGGTAAACTGTGGCCACGGAGGGGTAAGTGTCTCCCCGTCTTGACTGTGAAGCCAATTGGCCATCCTACAATTTTCGTGGTGTTTCTTGCTGCTGCACTGGGCTTTTGGTTTTTCCTTCATGAAATACAAGGAGTTCAACTGGGACACAGTGCTGGAGCGAGTTCTGTCACGTGTGGAGGGTCAGGGTCTACAGGAGAATTCACCAACCAGACTTCTATCCCACATAACTTGAAACATTATCCATAGCAAACTGATTCTGAAAATTGTCCTGAAACCTTTACATATAACAAGATGCCTTTACAGATAAGGGTCGGCTAGCTGTACCATGTAAGCCACAAGCCATTTGGAAGTCAATGGCAGACCCAAATGGCCCCACCACAGATGTTTTATCATACACCTGCACACCACAGCCCTGGGCCCACTTCTCAGCACTCTCCAACTTACTGGCATCTCTGTTCTGCACAATTTTCATGAAATCGAGTCAGTCAAGGCACTGTCTGGTACACTCATGATCAGCAACAAGACATCCAAAGGTTCTCCAGTGCCACCTGGTCAGGGGAATTTCATGGTATTTATAGAGCCATTTTTCAAGGATGAAGTTGGAGGCACTGTGGGTTTCAATTCATTCAGGAACCATTAAATGTTGAGGAAAATCATTTCAATGAAAGCTCTCGAGAACTCTCACAGGTAAGGCTTCCCAAAGAGTGGCCAAAATACACATATATTTCATATTTTGAAAAATCTTGACAGTATATATATATATATATATATATATATATATATATATATATATATATATATATATACAAACACACACAGACATTAAAAACTAGCAATATATATGCCAATCGAAATTCATCATGAAATATATATCATCCACGTATCCAAAAATATTCATTTTACTGAACATGGATTTATGTATAATGTTGTTCAACTAGGAAGCTCACCCATAGGTTGAATTTTCAGTTCCAACAGCGTTTAGGAGGAGTCAACTTTTCTCACAATTTGTATCTGCCAAGTCAGCCACCTCACAAGAATATATGTGTGTACAAGGTACAATTCTATATGTGCATATAAAAATACATGTGCTGAATAGGATACAAAGAAATGGGGGAGACAGGAATTCACATATTTGATAAGTTTAAAAATACATGGACAACTCTTTCAACAAAAAATTGACTAGATTTAAAACTCCTTCCCTATATAATGGAAAAGTTAATTCAATGGTACACCATGCCTCCTCTGATATGTTTGTATTTCTGTTCTATTTGGGTTATTTTTCTCCATTACGTTAGGATTAGTTGTCAGAGTCTTGTAGGGTATGGGTTAGTTTCAGGGATTCAGTATTTCGAAAGGAAAATTGGAAAATGAATCCAATGTGTATGCAAATATGTGCTACACAAAAATCTTCCGACTCTCATCCACAACAATGCCTTGACCTTAACTTCGTCCCAAGTAACACATGTAGAGGAGATGAGTAAGAAAATCTGTGAATACATATCTGGAATTTAATATGCTCAGGAGTTCACAAACTTGCAGGTAGAAGGCGAGATTCCAAAAGTAAGGGACAATGTGAACACTCCAAAAACATGGAGCTCTGCTAGCCTAAAGGCTTCTTGAAAAACTGGCTCTGATGTTGGGCTCTTGAAATATATGTTGTTGTCAGGAGCTTTAGCTTTTTTTGTAGTGAGACCATAATAGCTGGGTCTGCATCTATGTGACCTGGAGGAGATGCTTTCTTATTTACCAATGATCATGAGGCAGCATTGCTGAATTCTCTCTTTCGGGGTCAACTGTGGCCACTTGGGGCTAAGTGTCTCCTCATGTGGACTGTGAAGCCATTTGATCATCCTCCAATTTTTGTGATATTTTTTGCTGCTGCACTGGGAGTTCAGTATTTCCTTCACGAAATACAAGGAGTTCACCTGGGACACAGTGCTGGAGGGAGTTCTGTCACGTGTGGTGGGACAGGGTCTGCAGGAGAATGCACAAACCAGGCTTCTGTCCAACATAGCTTGACCCCTTGACCATAGGAACCTGATTCTGAACATTGCCCTGAAACTTACCCATATAACAAGAATCATTTACATATAAGGGTCTGCTGGCTGCACCATGTCAGTCACAAGCCATTTGGAAGCCATTGGGAAATCCACATGGAAGCACCACAGATGTTTTATCTCACACATGCCCACCTTTGCTCTAGGCCCACTATTCAGCAGGCTCCAACTTACTGGAATCTCTGTTCTACACCATTTTCGTGAAACCCAGCCAATCAAGGCACTGTCTGGTACACTCATGATCACCAACAGGATATCCAATGGTTCTCCAGTGCCTCCTGGATATGGGAATTTCAAAAATTTCATGGTATTTATCGAGCCCATCTTTCAAGGTTGAAGTTGGAGGCACTGAGTGTTTCATTTAATTCGGTAACCATTAAATGGTGAAGAAGCTCATTTCAAAGAAAGATCTGGAGAACTCTCACTGCCAATATTTCCCAAAGAGTGGCCAAAAGGCCACATGAAGCCAGGCCCATTGAGGTCTACAATGTGAAGTGCATTTGTGTTTTGACTCTCAACTATTGCTGCCAAGTGTTTCAGAATAAAATTATGTGATACCTTGGCTGAGATTCCCAGTGCTCTGTGGAAAGTCACACTGGGAATAGATCTCAGTTTCCAATGGTGACTCTCATGTGTGGCCTCCTAATATCCCAACACAATTCATGGCAATACTTCTCTAAGGTCAGTTCCAGGACTCAGTATCTATAGGGTATCACACCAGAGTTCAAGCCCAGGTGGACCCAGTCATCGCTTCCAACTTCCACACAAATAACCACAATTAAAACCAAAACACTCCCACATGGCCCTCATCTTCTTCCATATAGACACTCCTCATAACCTCTGGCTGGATGTTTCCATGAGGGGCGCAGCCCAACACAGAGTCCAAATAACCTCGCTTGCCCGTCATTTTCCTAAAGGCAGGGTGGCCTGTACACCCTTCCTGTGAACCACAAGGGATCAAAAATGCCTTCCTTTAATACTGCTCTGCTTCTCCAATTTGAGGCCTACTGACTGTCAGGTATAGATTCTTTATGTGATTTGGAGTCATGAGAAAACACAAGCATGTATGGTATAGCCTTTGCAGGGCTTAGAAGAACTCATTTGATTCAAAGGATCTCTATTCTCACTTGATGGTGGTCAGGAACCTAAGAGAGGAAGGCGAGAGACTTCATCAACAATTACTGATCTTTTTCGCATTTTGGTTTTGGATGCACACATGGTATCATTCTTTAGATGCATCAGGTGCTAAGAACCTAAGCCACAGCCTCACACAGGGCCAAGAGACTGATTCCGACACATCCATTTCCAAAGAAATTAACAAAGAGCCACAGGTGATGCCCATTTATTTCCATTTTAAAACTGTTTTCTTCAGGCTTCACAAAGCGGTGTCTTGAGGCCAAGACCTTCCTCACATTCAGGGGAAGAGAAGAATTGGTTAGCAAAAAACCCAAAGCAGAGTTTTTCCACTGAGGCTTTCCTGGTCACACTGATATCTGAGTTTTTTGAGATGCTAGCCATTCCCTTTAGCTATCCATTACATGGCCTTGTCACAGAGCTTGGAGGTGGTACATATCTTGGACACAAAACCATGAGCCTATTCTGGAGAGTGGCCAGAATCAGGAAGAAAACAGGAACTTAGGAAATTAGTACGTGTTGCCCATCCATAAGGGAAGCCACAGTCCATTCATCAATTGGGCAGAATGAATGCTGGGTAGGTTTCTACTAAACAGGACACATCCATTGATGAATTCTCTTTTCAAATGTCTACAACCACAGACACAGTGGGATACACAGACATAGAAACACTCACTTTGTGAAACGACTTACTAGGAACAGTCCACTCCAAACCAAACAAACCGCCTTTTTTACCTATTCTCAGAAAATGAGACAAAACCACAAACTCACACCCACACCCACAAAGGCACCTCCTTCCCCCAAAGAGGTCTGTGACTATCCGGAGTGTCCTCTGACTTGTGAGCCTTATTATGTTCCCTGAAATGTTCTGTCCTGTCTCAGATCTGGTCTTTTTGGCCAAATCTGTGAAGTGGTCAGGAGCCAGCTGTGAGCAACTTCCTGCTTTCTCAGGAAAGGCCCCTCTTCTGAGCTCTCCTGAAATTTGGCCATTCTCACATCAGTATGTACCAAGAAAGACTGACTCTGTTCTTGGTAAATCCAAATAAGTGAGCCCACTGGGAATGGTACTGGGACTGCCTCTGGTAGCCTGGCTTCCTGGATCCCAAGTTCAGAGAGTTCTATCACCAAAGAAGTGAGGAAGGTCACCTCCTTTGTGAACTGAATGAGGTCACTGCTTTGGAAACCACTTTGTCCTAAAATTTGCTTCCAAGGTTCCCATGAGATGGAGGCTGCCCCTATTTCCTGTGATACGTTCACAACTGAGGATTGTATATCAACCATAGGCAGCCAGGAACAGCTGTCTACACTGGACTGGTTTGGTCCATCTTCTCTACATTAAGAAGAGTGAGGCTTATTCTGACACATCCCTTCATCCTGACTGGGTTGTTTGCCATGGAAGATGACTTTTGCTCTCTCAGGTCCTTCATAGCTGCCTACATCTTCTCCAGGGATCATTTCTGCATGAAACTTTGAGGTTCTCAGCAGGTGGAAGATCCCCTACACTCCTGTATTGGAAGACTAATTCTGTCCCTCCTCTTCTGTAAAGTTAGATTGAGGAAACATTGTATGGTTAAGGTTAATAACAGCTTCCATTTGGGTTAGGAATCATTCTCTTGGATGAATAATGGTATTCGAATTTTGCTATATTTTCAAGAATATATAGGTGAAATATAAGTATGAAAAAAGAAATCTAGGTAATTTTTGAAGCACAGAAGGGAATTGGCCCCACTATTGGGATTCTTAGCTTTGAATTATGTTCTGCACAGGTGTCTCAGATTAATTGATATATAATGGCATAGGACCTTGTCTTTTGGATGATTGAATGTCGAAGAGAAAATCCAGTCCAAAAGGGATAGTTGGTGGATTAGGAAGATATTCGGTAGATTTAGAATGAAGAGTGTGTATAGCATTTGGACCAAAAGATCTTTAGCAATAGGGTTTTGGGTAGAGAGTGAAAGTAAATGTCAGCACATGTGAAGAGTCAGTCATAATGATGAAATGGGAAAAAAAATACAGGAAATCAGATTTCAATAGAGACATTAGGAAATCAGGCAAAGTATAAAGTGAGTGATAGGATTAGACATTTTCAACAGGGTTGAGGTTGAATATGCAATTTCAGGAAGAAACAAATATGTAGTCACCAATAGGATTCACTTTTGAGAGCATTAGGCAACCTGGACATGGATTTTTTTTTTAATCCATGCTCACTTTCCATTTAGGATTTGGTACAATCATAAGTGTGACCTTGCTTTTTGTTTCCACAATATTACTGTGATTAATGTATATATAGATCAGGTGACATGAGTATTTCTTCCACCATTTCTGGGAGCAATATTTTGAAGACATATAATTTAGTATTGTGGGTACAAATAGGTATACTCTGTGTTATATGAATATAAAGATAATGCATGAATAGACCATACTGTGAATAAATAATATAACTGGTTCCAAATTTAAATAATGGATTGAATTGATATCTGAATATATATTGGAAATCTTATATTGATATTCATACAATCATTCCAACCAGTTATACATCTAATGGTAATATCACTGTTATGGTTTATCATGAAGTGTGTGTGAGCTTTGCTTCTAAAATGATTATGGAAATTGAAAATAATGTGCTTGGAAAGAAGTCTCATTAAAAGAGCAGTCAAGAAACCTGGGGGAATACATATGTTCTGAAGCAGGAAGTAATTGAAAGTGAAAAAATGCCTATAAATTTGTGAATTTGTGAATGAAATATGTATTCTATTATGTGCAAAAACTGAAGAAATATTAATGTACCAGTTTTGAATAAAAATGAACGTCAAAATACATATCATGTCCCATAGGAATCTACTTGCATTGACGTTAAACTGAGTCATTTACTATAGCAATATTAGGATTTGTATGCACCATTCACTGAAGTTAGTTTTCAGTATTAGGAAACAAATATGTATTATCAGGTGGATTAATATTTCTGAGAACATTCTTATGAAAAGTTGAATATAAATCCACATTCATGAACATCAATGAATTTAGGGAGTATATAATAAGACACATACATTTCATATTTTGAAAAATCTGGAGAGTTTATACATATATATATGCACACACACACACACACACACACACGTATACATTAAAAAGTAGCAATATATATGCCAATCGAAATACATCATGAATTATATATCATCCACAAATCCAAAAATCTTCATTTTTCTGAGCATCGATTTATGTATAATGTTGTTCAACTAGGGGAGCTCACCCATAGTTTTGAATTGTAAGTTCCAACAGCATTTAGGAGGAGTGATCCCTTCTCACAATTTGTATTTGCAAAGTCAGCAACCTCACAAGTATGTACATGTGATACCAGGTAGGATTCTATATGTGAATATAAAAATGCATGTGCTGAATAGGGTACAGAGAAATGGAGACATGAATTCTCATATTTGTTAACTTTAGAAACACATGGAGAAGGGAGGGGCAGAGCCGCCAACCGCGCCTGTAAGGTAGGCGGACCTGCGAGCCACCCGTAGAACAGGCCTAGCGGCCCGCCATCGTGAAAGACACATCACCCTGGTTGGGGGTTGGGCAGAGCCACTGCACGCGTGCAAGGAACACGGACATGCGACCCACAGGCAGAACAGGCCCAGACACCCGCGGAGGGGCAGAGACACCCCTTGTGACTTCAAGATAGGTGAACCTGCGACCCACCAGCTGAAGCGGCCCAGCTGCCTTCAGAGGGGCAGAGCCGGCCCCCGCGCCTGCGAAGTAGGTGGACCTGCGAACACCGACAGACCAGGTGCTAGGCCCCGCCAGGGTGCTAGACACATAACCATGTTTGGGGAGGGGCCGAGCCGCTGCCCGTGCCTGCAAAGCAGGTAGACCTCTCACCCAGAGGCAGAACAGACCCAGCGACCTACCAGCGTGGTAGACACATCGCCCCGGTTTGGGGGGGGCAGAGATGCCACTCACGCCTGCAATGTAGACAGCCCTGCAACCCACAGACAGAAGAGGCCCAGCGGAGCGTGGAGGGGCAGAGCCGACGCCTGTGCCTGCAAGGTAGCTGGACCTGTTACCCACTGGCTGAACAGGACCAGCACCCGCAGAGGGGTAGATCAACTGCCCGCTCCTGCAAGGTAGGCGGACCAGCTACCAAGAGGCAGAACAGGCCCAGCGGCGTGCTGGTGTGGTAGGCACATTGCTCCAATTGGAGGAGGGGCAGAGCCGCTGCTTACACCTGTGAGGGAGACTTTTCAAAAATACAATAGCAATATAAACATTTAGGGGTAAAATTCAATAACACAAAAGTTTCACCAAGCCGAAAAAAACGTGAACAGTAGGGAAAGACAAGGAAAGAAAGGACCACAAGCAACGCAGGTCAACTCAACATTAGAAGAGGTAATATCTGCAGCATATGGAATGTCAGATAAAGAATCAGGATATACTTGCTTCAGATGATCTAAAGTCTCCAGGGAGACATTAGACAGCAAAATCAGACAATGGAAGATCACTTTGACAATGAATTACAAAAACAAATCCAAGAAGCAAAAGATCAACTATACAGGGAGATAGAGGTTATAAAAAACACACAAACAGAAATCATAGAAATGCAGGAAGCAATAAACCAACTTAAAAACTCAATTGAGAATACTACCAGCAGAATAGATCACTTAGAACAATGAAGACAAAGTATTTCAACTTGAAAAGAACATAGAAAGCTCAGCAAGACTGTTAAGAAACCATGAGCAGAACATCCAAGAAATATGGGATAACATGAAGAGACCAAACTAAAGAGTAATTGGGATACAGGAAGGTATACAGGTCCAAACCACAGGATTGAGCAATCTATTCAATGAAATAATATGAGAAAACTTTCCAGACATGAAGAATGAGACAGAATCCCAAATCCTAGAAGCCTACAGGACGCCAAATGTGCAAAATCATAAGAGATAAACACCGAGACATATTATAATGAAGATGCCAAACATACAGAATAAAGAGAGAATTTTAAAAGCTACAAGAGAAAGGAAGCAGATTACATTTAGGGGTAAACCAATCAGGATAACAGCTGATCTTTCAACACAGACTCTGAAAGCTAGAAGATCCTGGAATAACATTTTTCAATCACTGAAAGAAATTGGGTTCCAACCAAGAATTGTGTATCCTGCGATTTTAAGCTTCAGGATGGAAGATGAAATTAAAACCTTCCATGATAAACAAAAGTTAAAAGAATTTGCAGCTAGAAAACCATCTCCTCAAAAGATCCTTGGCAAAACATTATAGGAAGACGAAATGGAAAATAACAATGAAAACCAACAGTGGGAGGTAGTACAGTAAAGGGGCGAAAAATAATCAAAGAGAAAAACAAACCATGTTTAGTAACATAAATAAACAAATATGGCTGGAAGAACAACCCATATTTCAAAAATAACCCTAAATGTTAATGCCTTAAACTCACCAATTAAGAGACACAGGCTAGTAGAATGGATCACGAAAGAAGACCCAAAAATTTTCTGCCTACAGGAGACACATTTGATAGGAAAAGACATATATAGACTAAAGGTGAAAGGTTGGGAGAAATCATATCACTCATATTGACTTCGGAAACAAGCAGAAGTGTCCATACTCATATCAAATAAAATAGATTTCAAGACAAAGTTAATCAAAAGGGATAAAGAGGGACACTACATATTGCTCAAGGGAACCATACACCAACAAGACATAACAATCATAAATATATGTGCCCCAAACAATGGTTCAGCTATGTTAATCAAACAAACTCTTCTCAAGTTCAAGAGTCTGGTAGACCACCATACAATAATCATGGGAGATTTCAACACACCTCTCTCACTACTGGACAGATATTCCAAACAAAAGTTGAATTAGGAAACTATAGAACTCAATAACACAAATAATAACCTAGACTTAATTAACATATATAGAATATACCACCCAACATCAAGCAGTTACACTGTTTTCTCAGCAGCACATGGATACCTCTCAAAAATAGATCATATATTATGTCACAGAACAACTCTTAGACAATATAAAGGAGTATAGATAATACCAGGCATCTTATCTGATCGTAATGGAATGAAACTGAAAATCAACAATAAAAGAAGGAAGAAAAATTTATGCATCACTTGGAGAATGAACAATACGTACTGAATGATCAATGGGTTATTGAAGACATCAAGGAGAAAAATAAAAAAAATTCTTAGACATAAATGAAAAAGACAGACAGAACATATCAGAATCTATGGGACACATTGAAAGCAGTTCTAAGTGGAAAATTTATTGCTTGGAGTTCTTTCCTTAAAAAAAGAAAAAAAAAACAACAACAAATAAATGATCTCATAGTTCATTTCAAAATCCTAGAAAAAGAAGAGCAAAACAACAGAAAAAGAAGTAGAAGGCAAGAAATAATTAAAATCAGAGCTGAAATTAATGAAATCGAAACAAAAGAAACAATTGAAAAAATTGAAAATACTAAAAGTTGAAAAATTAATAAAATCGACAGACTCTTAGCCATGGTAATGAAGAGAAGAAGAGAGGGAACTCAAATTACTATCATAAGGGATGAAAAAGGCAATATCACAACAGACACTTCTGAAATACAGAAGATAATCAGAAATTATATTAGAAGATAGTGAAGGCATCAATAAATTTCTTAAGTCATATGATCTGCCCAGATTGAGTCAGGAGGATATAGACAACCTAAGCAGACCAATATCAATTGAGAAAATAGAAGAAACCATCCAAAGACTACCAACTAAGAAAAGCCCAGGACCGAATGGGTATACAGCAGAGGAGGCCAATATCACCCTGATTCCTAAACCAGACAAAGACCCTTCAAAGAAACAAATATACAGACCAATCTCTCTAATGAACCTAGATGCAAAAATCCTCAATAAAATTCTGGCGAATCAGATACAAAAACATATTTAAAAAATTGTGCAACATGATCAAGTAGGATTCATTCCTGGGATACAAGGCTGGTTCAATATACGGAAATCAATAAATGTTATTCACCACATCAGTAGACTTAAAAATAAGAACCATATGATCACCCCAATAGATGCAGAAAAAGCATTCAATAAAGTACAGCATCCCTTTATGTTTAAAACTCTAGAAAAACTGGGATAACAGGAACATACCTCAATATTGTAAAAGCAATCTATGCTAAGCCTCAGGCTAGTATCATTCTGAATTGAGAAAAAATTGAAGGCATTCCCTCTAAAATCTGGAACAAGACAGGGATGCCCTCTCTCACGATTTCTGTTCAACATAGTTCTCGAACACTGGCCAGAGCAATTAGACAAATGAAAGAAATTAAAGGCATAAAAATAGGAAAAGAAGAACTTAAATTATCACTATTTGCAGATGACATGATTCTATACCTAGTAGACCCAAAAGGGTCTACAAGAAACTATTAGAGATAATAAATGAATTCAGCAAAGTGGCATGATATAAAATCAACAATCATAAATCAAAAGCATTCCTGAATATCAGCAACAAATCCTCTGAAACGGAAATGAGGACAACCACTCCATTGAGAGTATACTCAAAAAAAATAAAATAAAATATTTGGTTATCAACGTAACAAAAGATGTGAAAGACTTACACAATGAAAACTACAGAACCCTAAAGAGAGAAAAAGAAGAAGATCTTACAAGATGGAAAAATATACCCTGTTCATGGATAGGCAGAATTAACATCATCAAAATGGCGATATTACCAAAAGTTCTCTATAGGTTTAAGGCAATGCCAATCAAAATCCCAACGGCATTTCCTGTAGAAATAGATAAAACAATTATGAAATTCATATGGAATAATACAAGACCCAGTATAGCAAAGACAACTCTAAGCAGGAAGTGTGAATCAGGCGGTATAGCGATACATGTCCTCAAACTATACTACGGAGCAATAGTAACAAAAAGAGCATGGTACTGGTACCAAAACTGGCGGGTGGACCAATGGTACAGAATAGAGGACACAGAAATCAATCCACAAAATTACAGCAATCTTATATTTGATAAAGGAGCTAAAAGCATAAACTGAAGGAAGGATAGCATCTTCAACAAATGGTGCTGGAAAAACTGGAATTACATATGTAAGAAAATAAAACTGAATCCCTTTCTCTCGCCATGCACAAAAGTTAACTCAAAATGGATCAAGGAGCTTGATATCAAATCAGCGACACGGCATCTGATAGAAGAAAACTTTGGCTATGATCTACATACTGTGGGGTCGGGCTCCAAATTCCTCAATAGGACACCCATAGCATAAGAGTTAATAATTAGAATCTACAAACAGGACTTACTCAAACTAAATTGATTTTTCTCAGAAAAAGAAACAATAAGAGAGGTAAAAAAGGAGCCTACATCCTGGGAACAAATCTTTACTCCTCACACTTCAGATAGAGCCCTAATATCCAGAGTTATACAAAGAACTCAAAAAATTAAACAATAAGCAAATGAATTACCCAATCAACAAATGGGCCAAGGACCTGAACAGACACTTCTCAGAGGAGGACATACAATCAATCAATAAGTACATCAAAAAATTCTCACCATCTCGAGCATTCAGAGAAATGCAAAACTAACCCACCCTAAGATACCATCTCACTGCAGTAAGCTTGGCAGCCATTATGAAGTCAAACGACAACAAGTGCTGGCGAGGATGTGGGAAAAAGGGTACACCTGTACATTGCTGGTGGGACTGCAAATTGGTGCAGCAATTTGGAAAGCAGTATGGAGATTTCTTGGAAACTTGGGAATGGAACCGCCATTTGACCCAGCAATTCCCCTTCTCGGTCTAATCCCTATAGACCCAAAAAGTGCATGCTACAGGGACACTGATAAATCTATGTTCATAGCAGCACAATTCACAATAGGAAGACTGTGGAACCAACCTAGATGCCCTTCAATAGATGAATGGATTAAAAAAAATGTGGCATTTATACACAATGGAGTATTACTATGCATTAAAAAATGACAAAATCATACAATTTGCAGAGAAATGGATGGCATTAGAACGTATTATGCTACGTGAAGATAGCCAATCACTAAAAAACAAATGCCAAATGTTTTCTTTGATATAAAGAGAGTAACTAAGAACAGAGTTGGGAGGAAGAGCATGAGAAGATGATTAATATTAAACAGGGGTGAGAGGTGGGAGGGAAAAGGAAAGAGAAGGAAAATTACATAGAAATGGAAGGAAACCCTCATGGTTATACAAAATTAAATACAAGATGAAGTGAGGTGAAAGGGGACAAAAACAAGTGGAAGAAATGAATTACAATAGATGGGGTAGAGAGAGAGGATTGGAGGGGAGGGGATGGGAGATAGTAGAGGACAGGAAAGGCAGCAGAATACAACAGACACTAGTATAGCAATATGTAAAATAGTGGATGTGTAACTGATGAGATACTGCAATCTGTATACGAAGAAAAATGGAAGTTCATAACCTACTTGAATCAAAGTGTGAAATATGACATGTCAAGAACTATGTAATGTTTTGTAGAACCAACAATAAATATTAAAGGAAAAAAAACACATGGAGAACTATTTCAATGAAAAATTGACTAGGTTTATAACACCTACACTTTATCATGCAAAAGGCAAGTCCAACTATACACCATGCCTCTTCAGAAGTGATTGTATTTCTATTCTGTTTGGGTTATTTTTCTTCATCATATTAGGATTAGTAGTCAGAGTTTGGTAGGGTATGCGTTAGTGTCAGGGATTCAGTCTTTGGAATGGAAAATTGGAAAATGAATCCAATGTGTATGCAAATATGTGCTACACAAAAATCTTCCCACTCTCATCCAGAACAATGCCTTGACGTTACCTTCACGCCAAATAAGAAACAATTAGAGGAGAAGAGTTAGAAAATCTGTAAATACATATCTGGAATGGAAAATATTCAGGAGTTCACAAACTTGGAGGTGGTAGAGGAGTATGCCAAAGTGAGGGACAGGGTAAACACTCCACAAACATGGAGGTCTGCTGGCCTAAAGACTTCTAGAGAAACTGCCTCTGAGGATGGGCACTTGAAATATATGTTGTCAGTAGCTTTAGCTTCCTTTGTAGTGAGATCATCAAAGCTGGGTCTGCATCTATGTGACCTGGAGGAAATTCTTTCTTGCTTTCCAATACACATGAGGCAGCAGTGCTGAATTTTCTCTTCGTATGTAAACTGTGGCCACTGGGGTCTAAGTGTCTCCCTGTGTGGACTGTGAAGCCTTTTGTTCATCCTCCATTTTCGTAGAGTTTCCTGCTGCAGCACTGAGAGTTTGGTATTTGCCTCACAAAATACAAGGAGTTCAACTGGAACACAGTCCTGGAGGGAGTTCTGTCATTTGTGGTTTTTCAGGGTCTACAAGAGAATGCACCAACCAGGCTTCATTCCCACATAACTTGCCCCCTTCTCCATAGCAACCTGATTCTGCACATTGCCCTGAAAACTATCCATTTAACAAGACACCTTTACATATAAATGTCTGGTCACTGCACCGTGTCAGTGACAAACCATTTGGAATTCAATGGCAAAACCACATGGCGCAACCACAGAAGATTTATCACACACCTGCACACCACAGCTCAGGGCTCACTACTCAGGAGGGTCCAACTTAATGGCATCTCTGTTCTACACCATTTTCATAAATCCCAGTCAATCAAGGCACTGTCTGGTACACTCATGATCAGCAAGAGGTGCTGACAATTTAAGCCACAGCCTCACACAGGGCCCAGAGTCTGATTCAGACATAACCATTTCCAAAACAATTCATCAAAGAGGCACAGGTGATGCCCATTCATTTCCATTTGAAAATTGTTTTCTTCTGGCTTTATAAAGGGGTGGCCTGAGGCAAAGAGGTTCCTGACATTCAGGGAAACAGAACAATAGTTAAGCAAAAGGCCCTAAGCCAGGTTTCACCATAGAGACTTTCCTGGTCACACCAATATCTGAGTTTTCTGGTGTGCTCGCCATTCCTTTCAGCTAACTAGTACATGGCCATGTCACAGAGCTTGGAGGTGGTACATATCTTGGACAAAAAACCATGAGCCTTTCTGGAGAGTTGCCAGAATTCAGGAAGAATTCAAGAACTTAGGATGATACTAGGTGTTGCCCATGGATAAGTCAAGCCTCAGTCCATTCATTAATTGGGCAGGATGAATGCTGTGAAGCTTTCTACTAGACAGGACACACCCAGTGAGCCATTTTCTTTTCTAATATCTACAACTAAGGACACAGTGGGATACACAGACATAGAAACAGTCTCCTTGTCAGATGACTTACTAGAAACAGTCCACTCCAAACCAAACAAACCTCCTTTTTTACCTATTCTCAGAATATGAGACAAATCCACAAACTGACATCCACACACTCACAAAGTCACCTCCTTCCCCAAGTATGTCTGTGACTATCCGGAGTGTCCTCTGACTAGTAGGCCATAGAATGTTCCCCAGAAATGGCCGGTCCTGTCTCAGATCTGGTCTCCTTGGCCAATTCTGTGAAGTTTTCAGGAGGCAGTGGTGAGCCATTTCCTGCCCTCTCAGGAAAGGACCCTCTTCAAAGCTTTCTTGGCATTTGGCCACCCTCACATCAGTAGGTACCAAGAAAGACTGACTCTTTACTTGGTAAATCCAAACAAGTGAGCCCACTTGGACTGGGACTGGTACTGGCTCTTGGTGCCTGGCTTCCTGGATCACAAAATTCAGAGAGTTCCATCATGAAAAAAGTGAGGTGAGGTCACTTTCTTCAGAAAATGAATGAGGCCACTGTCTTGGCCACCACTTTGTCCTAACAGTTGCTTCCTAGTGTCTCAGGAAAAGGAGGCTGCCTCTATTTCCTGTGACACTTTCACAAGTTAGAATGGTATAGAAACATAGGCACCTGGGAACAGCTCTCCACACATGCCTGGTTTCATACATCTTGCCTACATTAAGAAGAGATAGGATGATTCAGACACATCCTTTCATCCTGATCGGGTTGTTTGCAAAGGAAGATGACTTTTGCTGTCTCAGGTCCTTCATAGCTGCGTACGTCTTCTCCAGGGATCATTTCTGCATGGATTTTTAGGTACTCAGCAGGTGGAAGATCTCCTAACTTCCTGTATTGTAATACTAACTTTGTCCCTGCTCTTCTGTAAAGTGAGATTGAGTGAACAATCTCAGTTTACAAAATGGTTAGGGTTAATAGCATGTTCGATTTGGGTTATGAATCATTTTGCTGGATGAATAATGATATTGGGAACCTGTGATATTTACAAGAACATGGAGGTGAAATATAAGTATGAAAACAGAAATCTAGGTAATATTTGAAGCCCAGAAGGACTTTGGGCCCTTGATTGGGATACTTAGCTTAAATTATGTTCTGTGTGACCTTTGCATTTTGTGTCCAGAATATTAGTGTGATAATATGTATATGTAGCTAAGGTGACATGAGTATTTCTTTCACCATTTCTGTGAGCAATATTTTGAATACTATTAGGTTTACCCTGTTTTGATGAATATAGAGATGATGCATTAATAGACCATACTGTGAATAAATTATATAACTGGTTCCATATTTAAATAATGGATTGTATTGATATCTGAAAATATATAGAAAATCTTATATTGATATACATACATTCATTCCAACCAGTTATATATCTAATTGTAATGTTAGGGTTATCATTTATCATGAATAGTGTGTGAGTTTTGCCTCAAAAATGATTATGGAATCGAAAATAATATGTTTAGAAAGAAGTCTAGTAAAAAGACCAGTCAAGAAACATGGAGGAACATATGTCTTCCGAAGGAGGAAGTGATTGAAAGTGAACCAAATGTTTATAAATTTGTGAACTTGTGAATGAAAGGAAATATCTTATGATGTCCATGAACTGAAGAAATAATAACGTACCAGGTTTGAATAAAAATGAACTTTAACAAACACAATAGAGACATTAGGAATTCTGGCAAAGTATAGTTCGCAGTGAAAGGTTAATAAAATAAGTACTTGTCACTTCCTGTTTTTCTGTATGCTTAACAAAACACTTTTGAAATATTGAGAACTGTTTGCTAATCTTATTCCCAGAATGTGCTGTCCCCAATTGCCAAACTGCAGAATGTACTCCCTCAACCGGTTGCACGCAAACCGCTCACTAGCCCGGACCCATCAATAAACTTACCCCCCTGCCCTGTCCAAGGGAAATATATAAGCTCTGCTTAAGCTGTTCTCTGGGCTCTCTGCTCTATTCAAGTGAGCTCTGAGCCCCAGCATGCTGGACCCCCAATAAACCCTTTGCTTTTGCATGAGACAGTCTCTTGGTGGTCTCTTCCCCCGATTGTCACCGGACCTTTACATATGGAGGTTCCACTGAGATCCGGCAGCGGTGGACAAGAGACCCCAACAAACTCCTCTCAGGGTAAGTAAGGTGCCTCTTTCTGGTCAGGTTTCAGGTCAGGGCTTGGCAAAATGGATGTCAATGAAGAGCGTGAGCTCTCTCCAACGATGGCTGACAGTCATGTCACAGAGCCACAGGCCAAGTCCCTGGGTGACGTCATAGAGGACTCAGAAAATTGAGGAACAATAGTCTCCATGACTCAGTGATATTTTGTTTCAGATTCGTTATTGCCAACCGATCGGGTTCTGCCAACTACTAAGTCCTGGTCTCAGTGTTGGACTTCCATATCCTGTCTTTATTGTCTTGTCTTGTCTTTATTGTCTTGTCTTGTCTTGTCGGCTGGCCGGTCCAATAATAATCCTCATATTATTGCTAACTATTAAACCCTGCTTGCTCAACCATGTAATTTATTTTCTCCAAGCTCAAATTGGACAAGTTAAACTAATGGTAATACCCCACTAGCAGACATAGAATGTGACACCCCCCAATGATCATTTTTATGATTAAAAGTAGCCAGAAAAAGAAGTGTCGAATGAAAGGTTAATAAAATATGTAGTTGTCACTTCCTGTTTTTCTGTACGCTTAACAAAACACTGTTGAAATCTTGAGAAATGATTGCCAATCTTGTTCCCAGAATGTGCTGTCCCCAACTGTCAAACTGCAGAATGTACTCCTTCACCAGGTTGCATGCAAATTGACCACTCGCCCTGACACATCAATAAACTTCCCTCCCTGCACTCGCAAGGGAAAGTATTTAACCTCTGCTTAAGCTGTTCTCAGGGCTCTCTACTCTTTTCAAGTGAACTCTGAGCCCCAGCATGCTGGACCCCCAATAAACCCTTTGCTGTTACATGAGATAGACTCTTGGTGGTCTCCTCTTCCGACACTCGACCGACCTTTACTTGAATGATTGAATGTAGAAGAGAACATCCAGTCAAAAAGGGATAGTCAGTAGGATTAGGAATATAGTCCGTAGGTTTAGGAAGAAGAGTGAGTATAGGATTTGGACCAAAAGTTCTTTAGTAATAGGGTTTCGGTTAGAGAATGAATGTAAATGTCAGCACATGTGAAGAATGAGTCACAATGATGAACTGGGGAAAATATGTAGGAAAGCAGATATCAATAGAGACATTAGGAAATCAGGCAAAGTATAAAGTGAGTGATAGGATTAGACATTATCAACAGGGTTGAGTTTCAATATATAATCTTAGGAAGAAACAAATATGTAGTCACCAATAGGATTGACATTTGAGAGTATTAGGCAACCTGGACATGAATGTTTTTAATAATACAGGTTCACTTTCTATTTAGCCTTTGGTACAATCATAAGTGTGACTTTTGCATTTTGTGTTCCGAATATTACTGTGATAAAATGTATATGTAGATCAGGGGACATGAGTATTTCTTCCACAATTTCTGGGAGCAATATTTTGAAGACATATAAATTGAGCACTCTAGGATATGCCAACAAACAATTCTTACACAAACTTTTACCAATGTGGTTCCAAAGGTAGAGGCGCATACACAAGGAATGCAAAGTGAACTAATTGTAACCAAAAAAAAACAGAAAAAAAATTGATACTTTATCTTCCACTTCTTGTGCCACTCCTGTTTCAAATTACTTAGTCTTGACTGCATGTCTCCTGCAGAAATAATCAAAATCTCTGGAATACGTCTTTTGTTTGTTTTGCTTTTGCGGTGCTCCAGATAGAACCCAGGGCCTCCACATGCTTCGGAAAGCACTTGACTGCTAAACTACATCCATGCTCCCCACCCCCACTACTTTTTTGTTGTTTTGAGAAAGGGTCTTAGTAGCTGGGATTTCAGGCATGCACTATTGCACCAGACTCCTGAATATATCTTGCCACTACATTTAGATGCAGAATTGGCTCAACAATAAGAAATTAAGAGGGTGTGAATAAAATAGTAATAGTGAAGAACCACTAAGTATACAGAGAAAGCACACTAAACAATACCTTTTGTTCAAATGCAATCTCTTTTAAAAGATTTTTTAAATGGATGACAATAAACTTCTGAAAAACAGACACAAATATCTTTCCTATCCTTTGCCTGAATTTCAATACTTTAAATTTTATTTTAATTACAGCTTTACTGAGATACAAATTTATATACCATGCAATCTATTGTATCACATGTGTATCTATTTTATATCCAGTATGGTTATTTCAATAAAATGACACACTAACTTTTCTGAATGAGTAGAATTACTAGTTACTACTAGGGTTCAATTTCTAGCTTTGCAAAAGCAAACAAACAAACAAACAAAGTTGGCTAACGGATCATATATTCTAATATTCCTAGCATTTTTTCAGTACAAAAAACCCACATTATCCCACAAAAAGATATGAAATAGAATTATATTTTTTCATCTGGGTATGCTAAAGACAAGTCTATTTAGAAAATCCTGTTGTTTCAAATGTTGTTGAAAATAACATAAAAATACTTTAAGAAAGAATGCAAAATAAAAAAAAAATAAATTAGTATTGGGGGTACAAAGAGGTGTACCCTGTGTCTATGAATATAGAAGTAATTCATGAATTGACAATACTGTGAATAAATAATATAACTGATTCCACTTCAAATAATGGATTGATAGAATTGATATCTGAAAATACATAAGAAATCTTATATTGATATAGAATCATTCATTCCAATGAGTTATACATCTAATGGTAATATTAGGGTTATATTCTATCATGAAAGGTGTGTGAGATCTGCTTCAAAAGTGAGAATGGAAAAGGAAAATAATGTGTTTGGAAAGAAGTCTCATGAAAAGACCAGTCAAGAAACATAGAGGAATGCATGTGTTCTGAAGTAGAAAGTGATTGAAAGTGACACAAATGCAAATAATTTTGCTAACTTGTGGATGAAATACATATCCTATGATGTGAATAAACTGAAGAAATAGTAAAGTACCAGTGTTGAATAAAAATGAACGTCAAAATGTACATCATGTCCCATAGTAATCTACTTGGATTGATGTTAAACTTGGTCAGTTACTGTAGAAATATTAGGATTTGTATGCACCATTCACTGATGTTACTTGTCAGTACTAGAAAACAAATATGTATTTCAGGTGGATGAATAATTCTGAGAATAATCTTGTGAAAAGTTTATTATAAATCCACATACATGAATATGAATGAATTTAGGGTGTGTAAAAGAAGACAGAAGTATTTCATATTTTTAAAAATTTGGAGAGTGTATATATATATATATATATATATATATATATATATATATATATACACACACACACACACACACACACACACACAAACACATATACACACAGAGACATTGAAATGTAGCAATATATATGCCAATTGAAATTGATGTAGAAATACATATCCTCCAAAGATCCAAAAATATTTAATTTACTGAACATGGATTTGTGTATAATGTTGTTCAACTAGGAAGCTCCCCCTTAGGTTAAATTTTCAGTTCCAACAGCGTTTAGGAGGAGTGATCTCTTCTCATAATTTGTATCTGCCAAGTCAGCCACCTCACAAGAATGTACATTTGATACCAGGTAGGATTCTATAAGTGCATATAAAAATGCATGTGCTGAATAGGCTACAGACAAACGGAGACAGGAATTCAAATACTTGTTAAATTTAAAAACACATGGACAACTTTGTCAACAAAATATTGATTAGATTTATAACTCCTACACTATATAATGAAAAAGGCAAGTTCAACTATACACCATGCCTCCTCTGAACTTCTTGGATTTCTATTCTGTTTGGGTTATTGTTCTCCATCATATTAGGATTAGTAGTCAGATTCTAGTAGGTTATGGGTTAGTGTCAGGAATTCAGTATTTCGAATGGAAAATTGGAAAATGAATCCAATGTGTATGCAAATATGTGCTACAAAAAAATCTTCCAACTCTCATCCACAACAATGCCTTGAAATTACCTTCACCCCAAATAAGACACAATTAGAAGAGAAGAGGTAGAAAATCTGTGAATATATATCTGTAGTGGAATATGCTCAGGAGTTCACAATTTTGGAGGTTGTAGAGCAGTTTCCAAAAGTAAGGGACAGGGTAAACACTCCACAAACATGGAGCTCTGTTGGCCAAAAGATTTCTTGAGAAACTGCCTCTGAGGGTGGGCACTTGAAATATATGTGTTTGTCAGAAGCTTTAGCTTCCTTTCTAGTGAGACCATCAAAGCTGGGTCTGTATCTATGTGACATGAAGATCTTGGTTTCTTATTTTCCAATGATCCTGAGGCAGCAGTGCTGATTTCTCTCTTTGTATGTAAACTGTGGCCACTGGGGCCTAAGTGTCACCCCATGTGGACTCTGAAGCCATTTGTTCATCCTCCAACTTTTTTGGTGTTTCTTGCTGCTGAACTGGGACATTGGTATTTGCTTCACGAAATACAATGAGTTCAACTGGAACACAGTGCTGGAGGAAGTTCTGTCACGTGTTGTGGGTCACGTTCTGCAGGAGAATGTACCAACCAGGCTTCAATACCAGATAGCTTGTCCCCTTAACCTCAGCAACCTGATTCTTAACATTACCCTGAAACCTCTCCATATACAAGATGCCTTTACATAGAAGGGTCTGCTGGCTGCACCATGTCAGTCACAAGCCATTTGGAAGTCAATAGCAGATCCACATGGTCCCACCACAGATATTTTATCACACACTACTGCTCTAGGTCCACTACTCAGCAGGCTCCAACTTATTGGCATTGCTGTTCTAGATAATTTTTATGAAACTCAGTCAATAAAGGCCCTGGCTAGTATACTCATGATCAGCAACAGACCATTTAAGAGTTCTCCAGTGCCACCTGTTAATGGCCTCCACAGGGCTTTGAAGAACTCATTTGACCCAAAGAATGCCTAATCTCACTTGATGGAGGTCAGGAACCTTACAGAGGAAGGCAAGAGACTTCATCCACAATTACTGATCTTTTTGCCATTTTGGTTTTGAATGCACACATGGGATCTTTCTTTAGATCCATCAGGTGCTGAGAATCTAAGCTATAGCCTCACATAGGACCAAGAGGCTGATTCAGACGCATCCCTTTCCAAAGCAATTAAGCACAGAGCCACAGTTGATGCCCATTTATTTCCATTTGAAAGCTGTTTTCTTCAGGATTCACAAAGGGATGGCCTGAGGCAAAGACTTTCCTGACATTCAGGGCAACAGAACAATAGCAAAAGGCCCAAAGCAGGGTTTATCCACTGAGACTTTCCTGGACACACTGATATTAGAGTTTTCTGAGATGCTCGCCATTCCCTTCATCTATCTTGTACATGGCCATGTCACTCAGATTGGAGGTGGTACATATCTTGGACACAAAACAATGAGCCTATTCTTGAGAGTGACCAGAATTGAGGAAGAAATCAGGAACTTAGGAAGATTGCAGGTGTTGCCCATCCATAAGGCAAGGGGCAGTTCACTCCTAAATTGGGCAGGATGAATGCTGGGAAGATTTCTACTAGACAGGACACATTGATGCATTCTTTTTTCTAAGGTCTACAACCACGAACACAGTGGGTTACAAAGACATGCAAAAAATCGCCTTGTCAAACGACTTACTAGAAGCAGTCCACTCCAAACCAAACAAACCGCCTTTCCTACCTATTCTCATAAGAAGAGACTAAACCACAAAATCACACACACACGCGCAAACGCACCTCCTTCATTCAAGTAGGTCTGTGACTATCTGGAGTGTCCTCTGACTGGTGGGCCATACTATGTTCCCCCAAAAGGCCTGTCCTGTCTCAGATCTGGTCGCGGTGAACCACTACCTGCTTTCTCAGGAAAGGCCCTCTTCAGAGCTCTCCTGGCATTTGAAATCCTCATATCAGTAGGTACCAAGGAATACTTAGTCTATCCTTGGTTTTTCCAAACAATGGAGCCCACTGGCACTGGAACTGTGACAAGGTCTTGGTATTCTCTGTCTTCCTGGAGCCCAAGGTCAGGGAGTTTCTTCACCAAGGAAGTGAGGTAGGTCGCTTCATTCAGGAACTGAGTGACTTTACTGCCTTTGCAACCACTTTGTCCTAACAGGTGATTGCAAGGTTCCCATGAGGTGGAGGCTGCCCCTACTTCCGAGACAGTTTCAACAGTTAGAATGGTATATCAACCATAGGAATCCGGGAACAGCTCTCCACACAGGCCTGGTTTGGTCCCTCTTCTCTACATTAAAAAAGAGAGGCTGATTCAGACACAATGCTTCATCCTGAGTACGTTGTTTGCAATGGAAGATGACTTTTGCTCTCTCAGGTCCTTCATAGCTGCCTATGTCTTCTCCAGGGATCGTTTCTGCTTAAAACTTTGAGGATCTCAGCATCTGGAAGATCCCCTACATTCCTGTATTGTAAGACCAACTCTGTCGCTGCTCTTCTGTAAAGTTAGATTGAGGGAACAGTGTTTGGTTAGGCTTAATAACAGGTTCGATTTGGATTAAGAATCATTCTGAGCGATGAATAATGGTATTGGGAATGTGTGATATTTACAAGAATATTTAGGTGAAATATAAGTATGAAAACAGAAATCTAGGTAAAATTTGAAGCCCAGAAGGGCATTGGGCCTTTAATTGGAATACTTAGCTTTGACTTACGTTCTGCACAGATGTCTTAAATAAATCCATATACAATGTCATAGGACCTTGTACCTTGGATGATTGAATGTCACGAGAATATCCAGTCAAAAAGCTATAGTCGGTAGGATTAGGAAAAGTGTCGGTAGGTTTAGAAAGAATAGTGATTATAGGTTTTGGAGGAAATGTTTTTAGCAATTGGGTTTCGGTTAGAAAGTGAATTTAAATGTCAGCACATGTGAAGAGTCAGTCAAAATGATAAACTGGGAAAATATTTAGGAAAGCAGAAATCAATAGAGACATTAGGATATCAGGCAAAGTATAAAGTGAGTGATAGGATTACACATTTTCAACAGGCTTGAGGTTGAATATATAATCTTAGGAGGAAACAAATATATAGTCACCAATAGGATTGACATTTGAGAGCGGTAGCAACCTGGACAGGAATACTTTTAGTAATCCATGCTCACTTTTCATTTAGGTTTTGGTACAATCATAACTGTGACCTTTGCATTTTGTTTCCAGAATATTACTGTGATAACATGTACATGTAGATCAGGTGACATGAGTATTTCTTCCACCATTTCTGGGAGCAATATTGTGAAGACGTATAAGTTAGTACTGGGGGTACAAATAGGTGTACCCTGTGTCTATGAATATAGAGATAATGCATGAATAGACCATACTGTGAATAAATAGTATTACTGGTTCCAACTTTGAATAATGGATTGAATTGATAAATGAAAACATAGAGGAAATCTTATATTGATATATATACATTCATTAAAACCAAATATACATCTAATGGTAATATTAGGGTTATGGTTCATCATGAAGAGTGTGTGAGTTTTGCTTCAAAAATGATTAAGGAAATCGAAAAAGAAACCTCATGAAAAGATCAGTCAAGAAATATGGAGTTATACATGTGTTCTGAAGCAGGAAGTGATTGAAAATAAAACAAATGCCTATTAATTTTCGAATTTCTAGATGAAATATATATTTTATGATGTGCATAAACGGAAGAAATTGCAATGTACCAGTGTTGAATAAAAATGAATTTCAAAATACACATCATGTCCCATAGAAATCTATTTGCATTGATGTTAAACTGGGTAAGTTACTGCAGAAATACAAGGATTTGTATGCACCATTCACTGAAGATAGTTCTCAGTACGAGGAAACAAATATGTTTTTCAGGTGTGTGAATATTCCTGGGAATAATCTAGTGAAAAGTTGATTAAAAATCCACATACATGAATATGAATTATTTTAGGGAGTGTATAATAAGACACATATTTCATATTTTGAAAAATCTGGAGAGTATGTATACACACACACACACAAACAGACTTTAAAAAGTAGGAATATATATGCCAATTGAAATTCACCATGAAATATATATCATCCACAGATCAGAAATATTTATTTTACTGAACATGGGTTTTTGTGTAAAGTTGTTCAACCAGGAAGCTCACCCATTGGTTGAATTTTCAGTTCCAGCATCATTTAGGAAGAGTGAACTATTCTAACAATTTGTATCTGACAAGTGAGCCATCTCACAAGAATGTACGTGTGATTCCAGGTAGGATTCTATATGTGCATATAAAATTACATGTGCTGAATAGGCTGCAGAGAAAGGGAGTCAGGTATTCACATATTTGTTAACTTTAGAAATACATGGAGAAATATTTCAACAGAAAATTGACTAGATTTATAACTCCTACCCTATATAATGCAAAAGGCAAGTCCCACTATACAACATGCATCCTCTGAACTGCTTATATTTCTATTCTGTTTGGGTTTTTATTCTCCATCATATTAGGATTAGTAGTCAGAGTCTAGTAATGTAGTGGTTAGTGTCATGGATTCAGTATTTCTAATGGAAATTTGGAAAATGAATCCAATGTGTATGTAAATATATGCTACACAAAAATCTTCCCACTCTCATCCAGAAAAATGCCTTGACATTACCTTCGCACCAAGAAAGACACAATTAGAGGAGAAGAATTAGAAAATGTGTGAATACATATATTCAATGAAAAATCCTCAGAAATTCACAACCTTGGAGGTGGTAGAGGAGTTTCCAAAAGTAAGGGACAGGATAAACACTCCACAAACATGGAGCTCTGCTGGCCTAAAGACTTCTTGAGAAATGCCTCTGAGTTTGGGCACTTGAAATATATGTTGTTTTCAGGAGCTTTAGCTTCTTTCTAGTGAGACCATCAAAGCTGGGTCTGCATCTATGTGACCTGGAGGACATGGCATCTTATTTTTCAATGAACATGAGGCAGCAGTGCTGGTTTCTCTCTTTGCAGGTAAACTGTGGCCACTGGGGGCTAAGTGTCTCCCCGTTTGGACTGTGAAGCAATTTGGTCATGATCCACTTTTCGTTGTGTTTCTTGCTGCTGCACTGGGAGTTTGGTGTTTGCTTCATGAAATACAACGAGTTTATCTGGGACACAGTGCTGGAGGGAGTTCTGTCACGTGTGGTGGGTCAGTGTCTGCAGGAGAATGCACCAACCAGGCTTCTATCCAGATAGCTTTCCCCCTTGACCATAGCAACCTGATTCTGAACATTGCCCTGAAACCTCTGCATATAACAAGATGCCTTTACATAGAAGGGTCTGCTGCCTGCACCATGTCAGTCACAAGGCATTTGGAATCCAATGCTAGATCCTCATGGCCGTACCACTGATGTTTTATCACACACCTGCCCACCACTGCTCTAGGTCCACTTCTCAGCAGACTCCAACTTACTGGCATCTGTGTTCTACACCATGTTAAAGAAACCCAGTCAATCTAGGCACTCTCTGGTATACTCATGATCAGCAACAGGACATCCAAAGGTTCTCCAGTGCCACCTGGTCATGGTAATTTTATAAATTTCATGATATTTATGTAACCATTTTCAAGGATGAAGTTGGAGGCATTGTGGGTTTCAATTATTCAGAAACCATTAAATGGTGAGGAATCTCATTTTAATGAAAGCTCTGGAGAACTCTCACAGGCAAGGCTTCCCAAATAGTGGCCAAAACGTCACTTGAAGCCAGGCCCATTGAGGTCTAAAATGTGAGGTCCATGTGTGTTTTGACTCTCAATTGTGGCTGCCATGTCTTTCAGAATAAAATTATATGATTCTCTGGCTGAGAGTCCCAGTGAACTGTGGAAAGTCCCCCTGGGACTAGATCACAGCTTCCAATGGCGACTCTCATGCGTTGCCTCCGAAAATCTTAACACAATTCATGGCAATTCTTCTCTGAGGTCAGTTCAAGAACTGAGTCTCTAAGGGGAATCACACCAGAATTCAACCCAGGTTGAACCAGTAATCTCTCACAATTAAAACCTAAACACTCCCACATGACCCTCATCTTCTTCCATATAGACACTCATCATAACCTCTGGCTGGAGGTTTCCATGAGGGCACAGCCCAAGACAGTGTCCAAAATAAGCTTCCTTGTCCCTAATTTGCCTAAAGTCACGTTTGCCTGGACACCCTTCATATGAACCAGGAGTGATCAAATAGGCCTGACATTTATACTGCTCCGCTTCTCCAATTTGAGGCCTACTGCCTGAGGGGTTTAAATTCTTTTTGGGAATTGGACGCATGAGAAACCACAAGAACTATGGGCAAGCCACTGCAGAGCTTTGAAGAACCCATTTGACACAAAGGATCCCTATTCTTCCTTGATGGAAGTAAGTGCCCTACCAGAGGAAGGCAAGAGACTTCATCCACAATGACTCTACTTTTAGCCATTTTGGTTTTGGATGCACATATGGAATCTTTCTTTAGATCCATAAGGTGCATAGAATCTAAGCCACAGCCTCACACAGGGCCAAGAGGCTGATTCAGACACATCCCTTTCCAAAGCAATTAAGCAAAGAGCCACAGGAGATGCACATTTATTTCCAATTGAAAAGTCTTTTGTTAAGGCTTCCAAAAGTTTTGGCCTGAGGAAAACACCTTCCTGACATTCAGGGCAACAGAAAAATATGTATGCATAAGGCCCAAAGCAGGGTTTCTCCACTGAGATATTCCTGGTCACACTGCTATCTGAGTTTTCTGAGATGCTCGGCCATTCCATTCAGCTATCCAGTACATGGCCATTTCACAGACCTTGGAGGTGGTACATATCTTGGACACACAACCATGAGTCTATTCTTGAGAGTGACCAGAATTGAGTAAGAAATCAGGAACTTAGGAAGATTGCAGGTGTTGCCCATCCATAAGGCAAGCCGCAGTCCATTCATAAATTGGGCAGGATGAATGCTGGGAAGCTTTCTACTAGACAGGACACATCCATTGATGCATTCTCTTTTCTAATGTCTACAACCACTAACACAGTGGGATACACAGACATAGAAAAACTCGCATTGTCAAAGGACTTAGAAGAATCAGATAATTCCAAACCAAACAAACCTCCTTTCCTACCTATTCTGAGAACATGAGACAAAACCACAAAACCCACCCGAACTCACAAATTCAACTTCTTCCCCCAAGTAGGTCTGTGACTATCCGGAATGTCCTCTGACTTGTGGGCCATACTGTGTTCTCCCGAAATGGCCTGTCCTGCCTCAGATCTGGTCACCTTGGCCAACTCTGTGAAGTTGTCAGGAGCCAGTGTTGAGCCACTACCTGCTTTCTCAGGAAAGGCCCCTCTTCAGAGCACTCCTGGCATTTGGCCATCCTCACATCAGTAGGTACCAAGAATGACTGACGCTGTCCTTGGTAAATCCAACAAGTGAGCCCACTGGAACTGTGACTGGGACTGGCTCTGGGTGCCTGGCTACTTGGGTCACAAGTTCAGAGAGTTCCATCACCAAGGAAGTTAGGAAGGTCATTTCTTCGGGAACTGAATGAGGTCACTGCCGTGGCAACCACTTTGTCCTAACACTTGCTTCCAAGGGTCCCATGAGATGGAGGCTGCCCCTAATTCCTGAGACACTTTCAAAAGTTAGAATGGTATACCAACCATAGGTACCCAGGAACAGCTCTCCACACAGGCCCGGTTTGCTCCATCTCCTCTACGTTAAGGATAGAGAGTCTGATTCAGACTCAACCCTTCATCCTGACCAGGTTGTTTTCCATGGAAGATTACTTTTGCTCTCTCCGGTCCTTCATAGCTGCGTACATCTTTTCCAGGGATAATTTCTGCATTGACCTTTGAGATTTTCAGCAGGTTGAAGATCCCCTACATTCCTGTATTGTAAGAACAAATCTGTCCCTGCTCTTCTGAATACTTAAATTGATGGAACAATGTATGGTTAGTGTTATTAACATATTCAATTAAAACCAAAACACTACCACATGGCTCTTATATTCTTCCATATAGACACTCATCATTACCTCTGGCTGGAGGTTTCCACAAGGGGCGAAGCCCAAGACAGTGTCCAAAATAAGTTCCCTTGCCCCTCATTTGCCTAAAGTCTGGGTTTCCTGGACACCCTTCCTGTGAACCAGGATTGATCAAATAGGCCTGCCATTAATAATGCTCTTTTTCTCCTTTTTGAGGCCTACTGAACGTGAGGTATAGATTCTTTATGTGATTTGGAGTCATGTGAAACCCAAGCACCTTTTCTCGTCTTTGAAGAACTCATTAGACCCAAAGGATCCCTATTCGTACTTGATGGAGGTGAGGAGCCTAACAGAGGAAGCAAGAGATTTCATCCACAATGTCTGATCTTTTTGCCATTTTGGTTTTGGATGCACACATGGGATCTTTCTTTAGATCCATCAGGTGCTGAGATTGTAAGCCACAGCCTCACACAGAGCCGAGAGGATGATTTAGACACATCCTTTTCTAACGCAATTAATCTAAGAGCCACGGGTGATGCTCATTCATTTCCATTTGAAAGCAGTTTCTTCAGGCTTCACAAACTGGTGGTCTGAGGCAAAGACCTACCTGACATTCAGGTCAACAGAACAGTAGGTAAGCAAAAGGCACAAAGCAGGGTTTCTCTACTGAGACTTTACTGGTCACACTGATATCTGAGTTTTCTGAGATCCTCCCCATTCATTTCAGGTATCCAGTAAATGGCCATGTCACAGAGCTCGGAGGTGGTACATATCTTGGACAAAAAAAAATGAGCCTATTCTGGAGAATGGCCAGAATTCAGGAAGAAAACAGGAACTAAGGAAAATAGTAGGTGTTGCCCATCGATAAGGCAAGCAACAGTCCATTCATAAATTGGGCAGGATGTGTGCTGGAATGCTTTCTACTTGTCAGGACACATGCATTGATGCATTCACTTTTCTCATATCTTCAACCACCGACAAAGTGGGATACACAGACATAGAATCACTCACCATGTCAAATGACATATTAAAAACAGTCCACTCCAAACCAAACAAACTGCCTTTCCTACCTATTCTCAGAACATGAGACAAAACCATAAACTCACATCTACACCCTCAAAGGCATATCGTTTACCCACATAGGTCTGTGAGTAACCAGAGTGTCCTCAGACTGATAGGCCATACTATGTTCCCCCGAAATGGCCTTTCCTGTCTCAGATCTGGTCTCCTTTACCAACTCTCTAAAGTTTTCAGGAGCCATCGGTGAGTCACTACCTGCTTTCTCAGGAAAGGCCCCTCTTCAGAGCTTTCCTGTCATTTAGTGATCCACAAGAAAGACTGACTCTGTCCTTGGTAAATCCAAACAAGTGAACCCACTGGGAAAGGGACTGGGACTGGCTCTTGGTGCCTGGCTTCCTGGATCCCAAGTTCAGAGGGTTCCATCACCAAGGAAGTGAGGTAGGTCACTTCCTTCAGGAACTGAATGAGGTCACTGCCTTGGCAACCACTTTGTTCTAACATTTGCTTCCAATGGCTCCATGACATGGAGGCTGCCCCTACTTCCTGTGTCACATTCACAAGTTAGAATGGTATACCAACCATAGGCACCCGGGAACAGTCAGAGTCTACTAGGGTATGGCTTACTGTCAGGAATTCAGTATTTCAAATAGAAAATAGGAAAATGAATCTAATGTGTATACAAATATATGCTAGACAAAAATCTTCCCACTGTCCTCCACAACAATGCCTTGATATTTCCTTCACCACAAGTAAGACACAATTAGTGGAGAATAGTTTGAAAATCTGTGAATATATATCTGGAAAAAAAATGAATGGAGTTCACAACCTTGGAGGTGGTAGAGGAATTTCCAAATGTAAAAGAAAGGATAAACACTCCACAAACATGGAGCTCTGGTGGCCTAATAAATTTTTGAGAAACTGCCTCTGAGTTTGGGCCCTTGAAATATTTGTTGTTGTCAGGAGCTTTAGCTTCCTTTGTAGTGAGACCATCAAATCTGGGTCAGCATCTATGTGACCTGGATGACATGGTTCCTTATTTTCTATTGAACATGAGGCAGCAGTTCTGAATTCTCTCTTTCTAGGTAAACTGAGGCCACTGGGGTCTAAGTGTCTAACCGTGTGGTCTGTGAAGCCATTTGGTCATACTCGAATTTTTGTGGTGTTATTTACTGCAGTACTCTGAGTTTGGTATTGGCTTCATGAAGTACAAGGAGATAAACTGGGACACAGTCCTAGAGGGAGTACTCTCATGTGTGGTGAGTGAGGGTCTGCAGGAGAATGCACCAACCAGGCTTCTATCCCAAAAAGCTTGCACCCATGTCCATAGCAACCTGATTCTGAACATTGCCATGAAACCTCTCCATATAACAAGATCCCTTTATTTGTAAGGGTCTGCTGGCTGCACCATGTCAGTCACAATCCATTTGGAAGCCAAGGGAAGATCCATGTGGCCCCATGACAGATGTTTTATCATACACCTGCCAACCACTGCTCTAGGCCCACTACTCAGCAGGTTCCAACTTTCTGGCATCTCTGTTCTACAACATTTTCATGAAACTCAGTCAATCAGGGCACTGTCTGGTATACTCGTGATCAGCAACAGACATCCAAAGATTTTCTAGTGCCACCTGTTCATAGGAATATCAAAAATTTTATGGTGTTTATCTAGCCAATTTTCAAGGATGAAGTTGGAGGCACTGTGGGTTTCAATTCATTCAGGAACCATGAAATAGTGAGGAAGCTCATTTCAATGAAAGCTCGGGACAACTCTCACAGGCAAGGCTTCCCAAGGAGTGGCCAAAAGGTCACATGAAGCCAGGCCCATTGAGGTTTACAATTGAGGTCCATGTGTGTTTTGACTCTCAACTATGACTGCTAAGTCTTTCTGAATAAAGTCATGTGATATCCTGGCTGAGAATCCCAGTGCTCTTTGGAAAGCCAACCTGGGCCTAGATCTCAGTCTCCAAGGGCAACTCTCATGTGTGGCCTCCTAAATTCCAAACACAATTCATGCCAATACATCGCTGAGATCTGTTCCAGAACTCAGTCTCTAAAGGGAATCACACAAGAGTTAAAGCCCAGGTTGACCCTGGAATCTTTTCCAACCGTAACACAAATGACCACAATTAAACCAAAACACTCCAACATGGCCCTCATCTTCTTCCATATAGACAGTCATAATAAACTCTGGTTGGAGGTTTCCATGAGGGGCGCAGCCCAAGACAGTGTTCAAAATAAGCTCACTTGCCACTCATTTGCCTAAAGTCAGGGTGACATGGAAACCCTTCCTGTGAACGAGGGGTGATCAAATAGGCCTGCCATTAATAGTGCTCTACTTCTCCAATTTGAGGCCTACTCTCTGTGGGGTATAGATTCTTTATGAGAATTGGGGTCATGAGAAAACCCAAGCACCTATGGGCTACCCTCTGAAGGGATTTGAAGAACCCATTTGAGTGAACCAAGGAGTTGGATCAAAAGACTTTAGATATAGGGTTTTGGTTAGAGAGTGAATGTAAATTTCAGCATATGTGAAGAGTCAGCCACAGTGATGAACTGGGGAAAATGTGTAGGGAAGCAGATATCAATAGAGATATTAGGAAATCAGGCAAAGTACAAAGAGAGTGATAGGATAAGACATTTTTAACAGGGTTGAGTTTGAATATACAATCTTAGGAAGAAACAAATATGTAGTCACCAATAGGAATGATATTCGAGATCATTAGTGAATCAGGACATGGATGTTGTTAGTAATACATGCTCACTTTCAATATAGGCTTTGGTACAATCATAAGTGTGACACTTGCATTTTTTGTCAGGAATATTACTGTGATGAAATGCATATGTATATCAGGTGACTAGAATATTTCTTCCACCATTTTTGAAAGCAATATTTTAAAGGCTTATAAATTAGTATTGGGGATACAAATAGGTATACCCTGGGTCTATGAATATAGAGATGATTCTTTAATAAACCATACTGTGAATAAATATAACTGGTTCAAAATTTAAATAATGGATTGAATTGATATCTGAAAATATACAAGAAATCTTACATTGATATACATACATTCATTCCGAACAGTTATACATCTAATGATAATATTAGTGTTATGGTTTATTATGAAGAGTGTGTGAGTTTTGTTTCAAAAGTGATTATGGAAATCGAAAATAATGTGTTTGGAAAGAATCTCATGAAAAGAACAGTCAAGAAACATGGAGGAATACATGTCTTCTCAAGTAGGAAGTGATTGAAATTGAACCAAATGCCTATAAATTTGTAAAATTGTGGATGAAATGATATATCCTATATTGCCCATAAACTGCAGAAATAGTAATGTACCAGTGTTGAATAAAAATGAACTTCAAAATACACATCATGTCCCATAGGTGTCTACTTGCATTGATGTTAAACTGGGTGAGTCACTGTAGAAATATTAGGATTTCTTAGCACCATTCCCTGAAGTTAGTTTTCAGTACTAGGAAACAAATATGTATTTCAGTGGATGTATATTTCTAAGAATAATCTTGTGAAAAATTGATTATATATCCCCATACAGGAACATGAATGAATTTAGGCAGTGTATAGTAAGACACTTATATTTCATATTTTGAAAATCTGGAGACTATATATATATATAGACACAAACACACACACATTATAATGTAGCAATATATATGCCAATTGAAATTCATCATGAAAAATAACTCATCTGCATATCAAAAAATATTCATTATACTGAACATGGATTATGTATAATGTTGTTCATCTAGGAAGGTCACCCATGGGTTGAATTTTTAGTTCCAACAGCCTTTAGGAGAAGTGATCTCTTCTCACAATTTGTATCTGCCAAGTCAGCCGCCTCACAAGAATGTACGTGTAAAACCAGGTAGGATTCTATTTTTGCATATAAAAATACATGTGCTTAATAGGCTAAAGAGAAAGAGAGACAGAAATTCACATATTTCTTAACTTTAAAAACACATGGAGAATTATTTCAACAAATAATTGACTAGATTTATAACTCCTACCTTATATCATGCAAAAGGCAAGTACAACTACACACCATGCCTCTTCTGAACTGCTTGTATTTCTATTCTGTTTTGGTTATTTTTCTCATCATATTAGTATTAGTAGTCAGAGTCTATAAGGGTATGGGCTAGTGTCAAGGATTCAGTATTTTGAATGAAAAATTGAAAAATGAATCCAATGTGTATGCAAATATGTGCTACAAAAAAATCTTCCTTCTCTCATATAGAAGAATGACTTGACATTACCATTGCCCCAAGTAAGTCACAATTAGAGGAGAAGAGTTAGAAAATCTGTAAATATATATCTGCAACGAAAATGCTCAGGAGTGCACAACCTTGGAGGTGGTAGAGGAGTTTCCAAAAGTAAGTGACATGGGAAATACTCCACAGACATGAAGATCTGCTGGCCTAAACACTTCTTGAGAAACTGCCTTTGAGGTTGGGCACTTGAAATATATGTTGTTTTCAGGAGCTTTCGCTTCCTTTATAGTGAGACCATCTAAGCTGGGTCTGCATCTATGTGACCTGGAGGACATGGCATCTTATTTTCCAATGAACATGAGGCAGCAATGCTGAATTCTCTCGTTGTAGGTAAACTATTGCCACTGGGGGCTAAGTGTCTCCCCGTGTGGACTGTGAAACCATTTGGTCATCTTCCACTTTTCGTGGTGTTTCTTGCTGCTGCACTGGTAGTTTGGTATTGGCATCACGAAATACAAGGAGTTCAACTGGGACACAGTGCTGGAGGGAGTTCTGTCACGTGTGGTACGTGTACCCTGGTCTACAGTAGAATGCACCAACCAGGCTTCTATCCCACATAGCTTGCCCCCTTGATCATAGCAACCTGATTCTAAACATTACTCTGAAACTTCTCCATATAACAAGATGCCTTTATATACAATGGTCTGATGGCTGCACCATGTCTGTCTCAAGACAATTGAAAGTCAATGGCAGATCCACATGGCCCCACCACAGATGTTTTATCACACACCTTCCCACCACTGCTCTAGGCCCACTACTCTGCAGTCTCCAACTTTCTGGCATCTCTGTTCTAAACATTTTCATGAAGCCCAGTCAATCAAGGCACTGTCTGGTATACTCATGATCAGCAAAAGTACATCAAAAGGTTCTCCAGTGCCATCTGGTCATGAAAATTTCTAAATATTCATGGTATTGATCTAGACAAATTTCAAGGATGAAGGTGGAGGCACTGTGGGTTTCAATTCATTCAGGGACCATTAAATGTTGAGGAAGCTCATTTCAATGAAAGATCTGGAGAACACTCACAGGCAAGGCTTCCCAAAGAGTGGCCAAAAGGTCACATGAAGCCAGGCCCATTGAGGTCTACAATGTGAGGTCCATGTGTGTTTTGACTCTCAACTATGGGTGCCAAGTCTTTCAGATTAAATCATGTGATATCCTAGCTGAGATTCTCAGTACTCTTGGGAAAGCCACCCTGGGCCTAGATCTCAGTTTCAAAGGGCGACTCTCATGTGTGGCCTCCTGAAATCGCAACACAATTCATGGCAATACTTATCTGAGGTCAGTTCCAGAACTCATTCTCTAAGGGGAATCACACCAGTGTTCAAGCCCAGTTGGACCCAGTCATCTCTTCCATCTGCCACACAAATGACCACAATTAAAACCAAAACACTCCCACATTGTCCTCATCTTCTTCCACATAGACACTCCTCATAACCTCTGGCTGGAGTTTTTCATGAGGGGCACAGCCCAAGACAGTGGCCCAAATAAGCTTTCTTGCCCCTCATTTGCCTAAAGTCAGGGTGGCCTGGACACCCTTCCTGTGAACCAGGAGTGATTAAATAGGCCTGCCATTAATACTGCTCCACTTCTCCACTTTGAGGCCTTCTTACTGTGGGGTTTAGTTTCTTCTTTTTAAAAAAAAAAATTGAAATTTAATTGGAAAGTTAAAAAAAAATTGTATTGCAGAATATTAAATTTCTTATGCAAAAGCCTTTATCTTGTTTGTGAGGGAAACCTTGATGCCTTGCCAATCTGGTTATATGGAGACACTGAAAATTTTCTGTTACATACTACATGGATGAATGGCTACAGCACATCGTTTTTTCAAACTGAAAGGCAGATAACAGCAAGTAAGATAACAAATAAAAGCCAATTTTATTAAAAAATAAAGTTGTAAAATGTCTCAAATATTGGAAATTAAATTCCTTTTTTTTTCTTTTTTTTGGTTGTTCAAAAGCTCATGCTATATCATCTTTCATACATTTGACTCATTTGGGTTATGAACTCCCATTTTTACCCCAATACAAATCGTAGAATCACATCAGTTACACACTCACGTTTTTACATAATGGCATATTAGTGATTGTTGTATTCTTCTACCTTTCCTATCCCCTACTATCCCCCTCCCCTCCCCAACCATCTACCCTCTATACCTCATCTGCTATTGTTCAATTCTCTCCCTTGTTTCCCCCCCTTTCCCCTCACAACCTCTTATATGGAATTTTGTGTAACATTAAGTGTCTCCTACCATTTCCATATACTTTCCATTCTCTCTCCCTTACTCTCCCCCCACTCATCTCCATTTAGTGTTAATATTTTCCTCATGCTCTTCTTCCCTGTTCTGTTCTTATTTGCTCTCTTTATATCAAAGAAAACATTTGGCATTTGTTTTTTAAGGATTGGCTAGCTTTGCTTAGCATTATATGTTCTAATGCCATCCATTTCCCTTCAAATTCAATGATTTTTGTCATTTTTTAATGCTGCATAATACTCCATTGTGTATAGATGCCCCTTTTTTATCCATTCGCCTATGGAAGGTCATCTAGTTTGGTTCCACAGTTTAGCTATTATGAATTGTGCCGCTATGATCAGTGATGTGGCAGTATCCCTATAGTGCGCTCTTTTAAGATCCTCAGGGAATAGTCCGAGAAGTGAGATAGCTGGGTCAAATGGTGGATCCTTTCCCTGCTTTCCCAGGTATCTCCATACTGCTTTCCAAATTGGCCTCAACATTTTCCAGTCCCACCAGCAGTGTACAAGTGTACCCTTTTCCCCACATCCTCGCCAACACTTATTGTTGTTTGATTTCATAATGGCTGCCAATCTTACTGGAGTGAGATGGTATCTTAGGGTGGTTTTGACTTGAATTTCCCTAACTGCTAGAGATGGTGGGCATTTTTTCATGTTCTTGTTGATGGATTGTATGTCCTCCTCTGTGAAGTTTCTGTTCAGATCCTTGGCCCATTTGTGGATTGGTTTATTTGTTATCTTATTGTTTAATTTTTGAGTTCTTTGTATATTCTAGATATTAGGGCTCAATCTGAAGTGTGAGGGGTAAAAATTTGTTCCCAAGATGTAGGCTCTCTATTTACCTCTCTTATTGTTTCTCTTGTTTCGAAAAAAACTTTTTAGTTTAAATAAGTCCCATTTGTTGATTCTTGTTATTAACTCTTGTGCTATGGCTGTCCTATTAAGGAATTTGGAGCCCAACCCCACAGTATGTACATCGTAGCCAAATTTTTCTTCTATTAGATGCAGTGTCTCTGATTTTATATCTTGCTCCTTCATCCATTTAGAGTTAACTTTTGTGCATGGCGAGAGAAAGGGATTCATTTTCATTTTGTTGCATATGGATTTCCAATTTTCCCTGGACAACTTGTTGAAGATGCTATCCTTCCTCCATTGCATGCTTTTCGGCCCTTTTTCAAATATAAGAAAGTTGTACTTTTGTGGATTGGTTTCTGTGTCCTCTATTCTGTACCATTGGTCCAGCTGACTTTTGTGATACCAGTACCACGCTGTTTTTGTTACTATTGCTTTGTAGTACAGTTTGAACTCTGTTATCGCTATACATCCTGATTCACACTTTCTGCTTAGAATTGCTATTGCTATTCTGTGTCTATTGTTTTTCCATATGAAATTCATGATTGCTTTATATATTTCTACAAGAAATGCCATTGGGATTTTGATTGGCATTGCATTAAACCTGTAGAGAACTTTGAGTAATATCGCAATTTTGATGATGTTAGTTCTGCCTATACATGAACAGGGTACATTTTTCCATCTTCTAACATCTTCTTCTATCTCTTTCTTTAGAGTTATGTAACTTTCATTGTATAAATCTTTCACCTCTTTTTTTAGGTTGATTCCCAAGTATCTTATTTTCTATGAGGATATTGTGAATGGAGTGGTTTTTCTCATTTCAATTTCAGAAGTTTTGTTGCTGATATACAGGAATGCCTTTGATTTTTTCTTGTTGATTTTATATACTGGCACTTTGCTGAATTCATTTATTAACTCTAGCAGTTTCTTTGCATACCCTTTAGGGTTTGTTAAATATATTATCATGTCATCCTCAAATAGCGAATATTTAAGTTCTTCTTTTTCTATTTTTATGCCTTTAATTTCTTTTGTCTGTCTAATTGCTCTGGCTAGTATTTCAAGAACTAAACTGAATAGAAGTGGTGATAGAGGGCATCTCTGTCTTGTTCCAGATTTTAGAGGGAATGCCTTCAGTTTTTCTCCATTTAGGATGATGCTAGCCTGAGGTTTAGCATATATAGCTTTTACCATGTTGAGGTAAGTTCTTGTTATCCCTAATTTTTATAGTGTTTTGAACATAAAGGAATGTTGTACTTTGTCAAACGCTTTATCTACATCTATCGAGATGATCATATGGTTTTTGTCTTTAAGTCTATTGATGTGGTGGATTACATTTATTGATTTCCATAAATTGATCCAGGCTTGCATCCCAGGGATGAATCCTACTTGATCATGAAGCACAATTATTTTGATATGCTTTTGTATTCAATTCACCATGATTTTATTGAGAATTTTTGCATCCAAGTTTATTAGAGGTATTGGTCTGTAGTTTTCTTTCTTTGAAGTGTCTTTGTCTGGTTTTGGAATCAGGGTGATGTTGGCCTCATAGAATGAATTTGGAGGAACTCCTTCTTTTTCTATTTTTTGAAATTGCTTGAAAAGTATTGGTATTAATTCTTCTTTGAGGGTTTTGTAGAACTCCACTGTATACCTATCCAGTCCAGGGCTCTTTTTGGTTGGTTGTCTTTTGATGGTTTCTTATTTTTCTTCCTTTGTTATTGGTCTATTTAAATTGTGTGTGTCTTCCTGACTCAATCTGGGCAGATCATATGACTTAAGAAATTTATCGATATCTTCTTTATCTTCTATTTTATTGGAATATAGGGTTTCAAAATACTTTCTAATTATCTTCTGTGTTTCTGTAGTGTGTGTTGTGATATTTCCATCTTTATTCCATATGTTAGTAATTTGAGTTCTCTCTCTTCTTCTCTTCGTTAGCATGGCTAAGGGCCTGTCGAACATATTTATTTTTTCAAAGAATCAACTCTTATTTATTTCAATTTTTACAATGTAGATTTTTTGTTTCAATTTCATTGATTTCTCCTCTAATTTCAATTATTTCTTGTCTTCTACTACATTTGATGTTCTTTTGCTCTTCCTTTTCTAGGTTTTTGAGGTGTAGTGTGAGTTCATTTATTTGTTGTTGTTTTTTTCTTTTTTTGAGGAAAGAATTACAAGAAATGAATTTCCCTCTTAAAACGGCTTTCATTGTGTCCCATACAAACCGGTATGTTGTGTCTCTATTGTCATTTGTCTCTAAGAATTTTTTTATCTCCTCCTTTATGTCTTCTGTAACCCACTGATCATTCAGTAACATATTGTGCATTTTCCATGTGATGTAGAATTTTTCCTTCCTTTTTTTTTTTCATTGATTTAAAGTTTCAATCCATTATGATCAGATATGGTGCATGGTATTATCTCCATACCTTTATATTTACTAAGAGTTTCCCTATTGCATAATATATGGTCTATATTGGAGTAGGATCAATGTGCTGCTGAGAAGAACGTGTATCCACTTGATGATGGTTGATATATTTTATATATGTTGGTTACGTCTAGGTTATTGATTGTGCTATTGAGTTCTATAGTATCTTTATTCAGCTTTTGTCTGGAGGAAGGCAAGAGACTTCATCCACTATGACTGCCCTTTTTGCCATTTTAGTTTTGGATGCACACATGGGATCTTTCTTTAGATCCATCAGGTGCTGAGAATCTAAGCCACAGGCTCACACAGGGCCAAGATGCAGATTCAGAAACATCCCTTTCCAAAGCAATTAAGCAAAGAGCCACAGGTGATGCACATTTATTTCCATTTGAAAACTGTTTTCTTCAGTCTTCACAAAGGGGTTGCCGGAGGCAAAGACCTTCCTGACATTCAGGGCAACAGACAGGGAAGCAAAAGGCCCAAAGCAGGGTTTCTTCACTGAGACTTTCTTGGTCACACTGATATCTGAGTTTTCTGAGATACTCGCCTTTCCCTTCAGCTATCCAGTACATTGCCATGTCACAGTGCTTGGGGTGGTACATATCTTGGACACAAAACCATGAGCGTATTCTACAGAGTGGCCAGAATTCAGGAAGAAAACAGGAACTTAGGAAGATGGCGAGTGTTGCCCATTTATAAGGCAAGCTGCAGTTCATTCATAAATTGCACAGGATGAATGCTGGGAAGCTTTCTAGTAGACTGGACAAATCCCTTGATGCATTTTCTTTTCTAATGTCTACAACCACGGACACAATGGGATATATAGACACAGAAACACTCGCCTTGTCAAATGACTTACTAGAAACAGTCCACTCCAAAACTAACAAACCACCTTTCCTACCTATTCTGAGAACAGGAGACAAAACAACAAACCCACAACCACACCCACAAAGACACCTCCTTCCCCCAGTAGGTCTCTGACTATCCAGAGTGTCCTCTGACTGGTGGGCCATGATATATTCCCCCATATTGGGGTGTCCTGTCTCTGATATGGTCTCCGTGGCCAACTCTGTGATGCTGTCAGAAGCCAGCGATGAGCCACTACCTGCTTTCTCAGGAAAGGCCCCTCTTCAGATCTTCCTGGCATTTGGCCAACCTCACATCAGTATGTACCAAGAAAGACTGACTCTGTCCTTGGTAAATCCAAACAAGTTTGACCACTGGGACTTGCACTGGGACTGGCTTTGGGTGCCTGGCTTCCTGGATCCCATGTTCAGAGAGTTTCATCACCAAGGAAGTAAGTTGAGTTCATTTCCTTCAGGAACTGAATGAGGTCACTACCCTGGCAACCACATTTTCCTAACAGTTCCTTCCGAGGGTCCCATCAGATGGAGGCTGCACCTACTTGCTCTGACATTTTCACAAGTTAGAATGGTATATCAACCGTAGGCACCCGGGATCAACTCTCCACACAGGCCTGGTTTGGTCCATCTTCACTACATTAAGAAAAGAGAGGCTGATTCAGACACATCCTTTCATCATGACCAGGATGTTTTCCATGTAAGATGACTTTTGCTCTCTCAGGTCCCTCATAGCTGCCTACATCTTCTCCAGGGATTATTTCTGCATGGACTTTTGATGTTGTCAGCTGGTGGAAGATCCCCTACCTTCCTGTATTGTAAGACCAACTCTGTTCCTGCTCTTCTGTAAATGAGATTGAGGGAACAGTGTATGGTTAGGGTTAATAGCATGTTCGATTTGGGTTAGGAATAATTATGCTGGATGAATAATGGTATTGGGAACCTGTGTTATTTATAAGAATATAGACGTGAAATATATGTATGAGAACAGAGATCTAGGAAAGATTTGAAGCCCAGATAGGAATTGAAACCACGATTGGTATACTTAGCTTGAATTATGTTCTGCACCGAGGTCTCAGATAAATTGATATACAATGGCATAGGACCGTGTACCTCGGATGTTTGAATGTAGAAGAGAACATGCAGTCAAAAAGGGATAGTCTGTAGGATTAGGAAGATAGTCAGTAGGTTTAGGAAGAATAGTGAGTATAGGAGTTGGACCAAAAGTTCTTTAGCAATAGGGTTTCAGATAGAGAGTGAATGTAAATGTCAGCACATTTGAAGTTACAGTCACAATGATGAACTGGGGACAATATGTAGAAAAGCAGATATCAATAGGGACATTAAGAAATCAGGCATAGTATAAAGTGAGTGATAGGATTAGATATTTTCAAAAGGCTTGAGGTTGAATATATAATCTTAGGAAAAAAAACAAATATGTAGTAACAAAGAGGATTGACATTTGAGAGCATTACTCAACCTGGACAGATGTTTTTAATAATCCATGCTCACTTTCCATTTAGGCTTTGGTACAATCATAAGTGTGACCTTTGCATTTTGTGTCCAGAATACTACTGTGATAAATGTATATGTAGATCAGGTGACATGAGTCTTTCTTCCACCATTATGGGGAGCAATATCCTGAAAACTTATAAATTAGTACTGGGGATACGAAAAGGTGTACCCTGTGTTGATGATTATTCAGATGATGCATGAATAGACCATATTGTGAATAAAGTATATAACTGGTTCCAACTTTAAATAATGGATTGAATTTGCATCTGAAAAAAATATATGAAATCTTATATTGATATACATAAATTCATTCCAACCTGTTACATATCTAATGGTAATATTAGGGTTACAGTTTATCATGAAGAGTGAGTTTTGCTTGAACAATGATAATGGAATCGAAAATAATGTGTTTAGAATGAAGTCAAGTGAAAAGAACAGTAGAGAAATATGGAGGAATACATGTGTTCTGAAATAGTAAGTAATTGAAAGTGAACCAAATGCCTATAAATTTGTGAATTTGTGAATGAAAAAAATATATCCTATGTTGTACATAAACTGAAGAAATTTTAATGTACCAGTGTTTAATAAAAATGAACTTCAAAATACACATCATGTCCCATAGAAATCTATTTGCATTGATGTTAAACTGGGTCAGTTACAGTAGAAATATTAGGATTTGTAAGCACCATTCACTGAACTTAGTTTTCAGTAGTAGGAAACCAATATGTATTTCAGGTGGTTGAGTATTTCTTAGAATAATCTTGTGTAAAGTTGATTATACACCCAAATACATGAATACGAATGAATTTAGGGAGTGTATAATAAGATACATATAATTCATATTTTGGAAATTCTGGAGAATATATACACACAAATACACACACAAACACACACACACAAATTAATATGTAGAAATATATATGCCAATTGAAATTCATCATAAAATATAATTCATCCACATATCCAAAAATATTCATTTTACTTAACATGGATTTATGTATAATGTTTTTTACTAGGAAGCTCAACCATAGGTTGAATTTTCAGTTCAATCAGTATTTAGGGGGAGTCATCTCTTTTCACAATTTTTATATTCCAATGTCAGTGAGCTCACAAGAATGTACGTGGGATACCAGGTAGGATAGTATATGTGCATAAAAAATACATGTGCTGAATAGGATACAGAGAAAGGGAGACAGGAATTTACATATGTGATAACTTTAAAAACTCATGAAGAAATATTATAATAAAAAGTTGACTAGATTTAAAACACATACTCTTGATAAAGCAGAAGGCAAATACAAGTATACACCATGCTTCCTATGAAAGGACTGTATTTCTATTCAGTTAGGTTTCTTTTTCTCCATCATATTAGGATTAGTAGTCAGATTCTAGTAGGGTATGGGTTGGTGTCAGGGATTCAGTATTTCAAATGGAAAATAGAAAAATTAATCTAATGTGTATGCAAACATGTACAACAGGAACAATTTCCCACTCTCTTCCAGAACAATGGCTTGACATAACCATCACTCCAAGTAAGACACAATTAGAGGAGAGGAGTTAGAAAATCTGTGAATACATATGAGAAATGTAAAATGCTCAGAAGTTCACAACACTGGAAGTAGAAGAACAGTTTCCAAAAGTAAGGGAGAGGGTAAACACTTCACAAACATGGAGCTCTGCTGGCCTAAAGACTTCTTGAGAAACTTCCTCTGTGGTTGGGCACATGAAATATTTGTAATTGTCAGGAAATTTAGTTTCGTTTGTAGTGACACCATGAAATCTGGGTCTGCATCTATGTGACCTGGAGGACATGGTTCCTTATTTTCTAATGAAAATGAGGCAGCAGTTCTGAATTCTCTCTTTGTAGGTAAACTGTGGCCACTGGGAGCTAAGTGTCTTCCCGTGTGGTCTGTGAAGCCATTTGGTCATGCTCCAATTTTCAGGGTGTTTCTTACTCCTGAACTGGGAGTTTCGTATTAGATTCATGAAATACAAGGAGTTCAACTGCGACACAATGATAGAGGGAGTTCTGTCACGTGTGGTTTGTCATGGTCGACAAGAGAATGTACGAACCAGGCTTTAATCCCACATAGCTTTCCCACTTGACTATAGCAACCTGATTCTGAACATTGCCCTGAAACCTCTCCATATAAAAAGATGCCTTTACATATAAGGGTCGACTGCCTGCACCATGTCAGTCGCAAGTCTTTTGGAAGCCAATGGAAGATCCAGGTGATCCTACCAAAAATATTTATTTACACACCTAGAGTCCACTGCTCTATGCCCACTACTCAGCAGGCTCCAACTTACTGGCATCTCTGTTCTACAACATTTTCACGAAACCCAGTCAATCAAGGCACAGTTTGGAACCATCATGATCAGCAACAGGACATTCAAAGTTTATCCAGTGCCACCTGGTCATGGAAATTTCAAAAATTTCATGGTATTTATCTAGCCATTTTTCAAGGATGAAGTTGGAGGCACTGTGTGTTTCAATTAATTCAGGAACCATTAAATGGTGAGGAAGCTCATTTCAATGAAAGCTCTGGAGATCACTCACGGGGAAGGCTTCCCAAAGAGTGGCCAAAAGGTCACATGAATCTAGGCCCATTGAGGTATACAAAGTGAGATCCATGTGTGTTTGTATTCTCAACTAAGGGTCCCAAGTCTTTAAGAATTAAATCATGTGATATCCTGGCTCAGAATCCCCGAGCACTGTGGAAAGCCATCCTGGGCCTAGATCTCAGATTACAAGGGTGATTCTCATGCGTGACCTCCTAAAATCCCAACACTATTTTTTGCAATACTTCTCTGAGGTCACTTCCAGAACTCAGTCTCTAAGGGTAATCACACCAGAGTTCAAGCTCCGGTGGACACAGTCATCTCTTCCAACTACCACACAATTGACCACAATTAAAACCAAAACACTCCCATATGGACCTCATCTCCTTCCATATAGACACTCATCATAACCTCTGGCTGGAGGTTTCCATGAGGGGCGCAGACCAAGACAGTATCCACAATAATCTACCTTGCCCCTCATTTGCCTAAAGTCAGGGTGGCCTGGACACGCTTCCTGTTAACCAGGAGTGATCAAATAGGCCTGGTGTTAATACTGTTCTGCTTGTCGAATTTGAGGCCTACTGACTGTCAGATATTGATTCTTTATGTGAATTGGAGTCATGAGAAAACCCAAGCACCTATGGGCTAGCCTCTGCAGGTTTTGAAGAACTCGTTTGACCCAAAGGATTCCTATTCTCACTTGATGGAGGTCAGGAACCTTACAGAGGAAGGCGAGAGACTTCATGCCAATGACTGCTCTTTTGGCCATTTTGGTTTTGAATGCACGCATGGGAAATTTCTTTAGATCCCTCAGGTGCTGAGAATCTAAGCCACTGCCTCATACAGAGCCAAGGGGCTGATTCAGACACATCCCTTTTCAAAGCAGTTAAGGAAAGAGCCACATGTATGCCCAATAATTTCCATTTGAAAACTGTTTTCTTCAGGCTTCACAAAAGGGTGGCCTGAGTCAAAGACCTTCCTGAAATTCAGGAAAACAGAACAATAGGTAAGCAAATGGTCCAAAGCAGGGTTGCTCCACTGAGAATTTCCTGGTCACAATGATACTTGAGTTTTCTGAGATGCTTGCCATTTCTTTCAGCTATCCAGTACATGGCCAGTCACAGAGCTTGAAGGTGGTACATATCGTGAACAAAAAACCATGGTCCTATTCTGTAGAGTGGCCAGAATTCAGAAAGAAAACAGGAACTTAGGAATATAGCAGGTATTGCGCATCAATAGGGCAAGCTACAGTCCATTCATAAATGGGGCAATTTGAATGCTGAGAAGCTTTCTACTAGACAGGACACATCCATTGATGCATTCTCTTTTCTAATGCATACAACCACGGACACAGTGAAATACTGAGACATAGAAACACTCGCCATGTCAAAAGACTTACTAGAAACACTAAACTTCAATCCAAACAAACCGACTTTAATACCTATTCTAGGAAAATGAGACAAAACCACAAACCCACAACAACACCCACAAAGGCACCTCCTTCCCCCAAGTAGGTCTGTGACTATCCAGAGTGTCCTCTGACTTGTGGGCCAAAATATGTTCCCCCAAATTGGCCTGTCCTGTCTCAGATCTGGTCTCCTTGGCCAACTCTGTGAAGTTCTCAGTAGCCAGCGGTGAGCCACTACCTGCTTTCTCAGGAAAAGCCCCGCTTCAGAGATTTCCTCTCATTTGGCCTTCCTCACATCTGTAGGTACCAACAAAGACTGACTCTGTCCTTGCTGAATCCAAACAAGTGAGACCACTGGGACTGGAACAGGGACTGGCTCTGGGTGCCTGGCTTCCTGGATCCCAAATTCAGAGAGTTCCATCACCAAGGAAGTTAAGTGAGGTCCCTTCCTTCAGAAATTGAATGAGGTCACTGTCTTGGCAACCACTTTGTCCTAACTGTTGCTTTCAAGGGTCCCATGATACGGAGGCTGCCCCTACTTTCTGTGACACTTTCACAAGTTAGAATGGTATATCAACAATAGGCACCCAGGAATAGATCTCCACACAGGCCTAGTTTGGTCCAACTTCTCTACGTTAAGAAAAGAAGCTGATTCATACACAACCTTTTATCCTGACCAGGTTGTTTGCCATGGAAGATGACTTTTGGTCTCTCAGGTCCTTCATAGCTGCCTACCTCTTCTCCAGGGATCATTTCTGCATGTACCTTTGAGGTTCTCAGGAGGTGGAAGATTCCCTACATTTCAGTATTGTAAGATCAACTCTTTCCCTGCTCTTCTGTAAAGTTAGATTGAGGGAACAGTGTATGGTTATGGTTAACATGTTCGGTTTGGGTTAGAAATCATTCTGCTGGATGAATAATGGTATTGGGAACTTGCTATGTGTATAAGAATATATAGGTGAAATATATGTATGAAAACAGAAATCTAAGTATGATTTGAAGTCCAGAAGGGCATTGGGCTCTTGATTGGGATATGCAGCTTTGAATTACGTTCTGCAGAGGTGTCTCAATTAAATCGATATACAATGCCATAGGACCTTGTACCTTGGATGAATTAATGTAGAAGGAACATCTAGTCGAAAAGGGATAGTCCGTAGTGAAAGGTTAATAAAATAGGTACTTGTCACTTCCTGTTTTTCTGTATGCTTAACAAAACACTGTTGAAATCTTGAGACATGTTTGCTAATCTTGTTTCCAGAATGTTCTGTTCCCAACTGCCAAACTGCAGAATGTACTCCCTCACTCAGTGTCATGCAAACCGCCCACATGCCCTCACCCATTAGTAAACTTCCCTCTCTTCCCTCTCCAAGGAAAGTATATAAGCTGTGCTTAAGGTGTTCTCAGGGCTCTCTGCTCTATTTAAGTGAGTTCTGAGCCACAGCATGCTGAACCCCAAATAAACCCATTGCTGTTGCATGAGACAGACTCTTGGTGGTCTCTTCCTTCGACACTCGCCCGACCTTTACATATTGAGGTTCCACCGAGTTCTGGCAGTGGCAGACGAGAGACCCCAATGGGCTCCTCTCGGAGCAAGTAAGGCACCTCTTTCTGGTTTCAGGTTTCATGTTAGGGCTTGGCAAAATCTCTGGCGATGAAGAGCCTGAGCTCCCTCCGAAGGTGGCTGAGAGATGTGTCACGGAGACACAGGGCACCTCCCTGGGGGACGCCGCAGAAAACTCGGGAAATTAAGGAACAATAGTCTCCTCAACTCAGTGATATTTTGTTTCAGATTCGGTATTGTCATCCCATCGGGTTTTGCCGGCTACTCATTCCTGGTTTCAGTGTTTGACGTCCATTGCCTGTGTTTATGGTCTTGTCTTATCTGTGTCATGTGTCCTTGCTTTTGCTGTTTGTGTACCTTTCATTATGGGACAGAGCAGTTCAATGCCTCTGTCCCTGACCCTTGATCACTGGAACAAAGTCCGCTTAAGAGCTCAGAATCTTTCTTGTTTTAGTAAAATGCTGGACCTGGCAGAATCTCTGTGCCTCAGAATGGCCCACCTTTGAATTCGGATGGCCCCTAGAAGGATCTTTCTACTTCGCACTAATTTAAAAATTCAGAGATATTATCTCAGCCGGGGACACATAGCCATCTGGATCAACAGCCATATATCTTAACTTGGCAGAACATCTGCAAATCTCCTCCTCCATGGGTGAAGCCTTTCCTTGCCCCTGCCTCTGCTCCTACTCCTTCCCCCATGATCTCTCAAACCATCTCAACCTCCTCCTCCTCCACCCCCTGTTCTCCCCGAGTCACAGATTTGACTCTACTGGACTCTTCTTCCCTTACTAATCCCCTGCCCTTGTCCCCTAACCCACAACACCCTCAAATGGATTTCCCTGCTGCTGACTCAGCCTCTTTACCATTGGAGGAAGCTAAGCCGGTAATAGGGTCTGATAATGGACCAGTGTTCATGGCCCAGGTAAGTCAGGGGTTAGCCAGGAACCAGGGAATTAATTGGAAGTTATATTGTGCTTATAGATTCCCGAGTTCAGGACAGGCAGATAGAATAAATTGAACCATTAAAGAGACCTTAAGAAAATTAAACTTAGAGAACAGCATAAAAGATTGGACTATGCTCCTGCCTTATGCAATGTTTCATGCAAGAAATACTCCCTCTGTATCTTTGAGTAACCTTAGCCCCTGTGAAATTCTCTATTGTTGCCCTCCTGCAGTAAGGGACCTAAGCCCGACTCAAAGACCTAACCATTCCATCCACACCCCCTTGCTTGACAGACTTAAAGCTCTAAAAAGAACTCAGTGATACCTGTGTAAACAGCTGGCCACTGCCTACCAAACTGGGGACAAAGGGACTCCACATCGATATCAAGTAAGAGACTTCATCTACGTAAGACGACATCAGGTATCATGCTTGAAACCCCGCTGGAAAGGACCATAGCCGGTGCTACTTATAACACCTCCAGTGGTAAAGGTAGATGGAATCAATTTCTGGATCCATGCCTCTCATCTCAAGCCTGCACCCTGTCCAGACTCTGGCTGGAAACTGGAAAAGACTGGTAAAACCTTCAAATTGCGTATTCGCCATGTGGATAAGTCTGTGGACTCTCTCCTTGGCCACAAGTAGTCCTAAGCCACATCAGCCCATTCAGCAGTGATGGCTGATCACAAATCCTACTGGAAAAGAAGTATAATCTATCTCGCATACAGCCCCCTGAGGGACCTGGTGGCCATCATTCCTCCCAGACATTTGTCAGCTGGCTATAGGTCTTACCTATTGGGATATCCCTGATGAAGAGGATACCACTAAAATTCCATTAAATTACTTCTGTAGCATAGATAATGGAAACAAACATTATGGATGAAGGGACATGCAAGCCAGATGCAGGTTGGCTAGCCTAGATTACTATGTTTGCCGGGCAGACTCTCAAAGCCACAGTCACGGCTGTGTGGGGGGAAAGCCGACTTCTTCTGTAAGTCATAGGGATTTGAGCAAACAGGGGCTGCCTGATGGAACCCAAACTCCTCATCAAATTCAGTACACATCATTGGCCATATTACCAATTAGATAAGAAGAACCGATGGCCCCCAGAGGGGTCTCTAGATCCTCAAATTCTGCGTGACCTTTTCCCTCCTTCACTCACATCCTGAACTATGCTTCTCCAATAGATCCTCACCCTCAGCCTTCTGCTCCAGACATTCTGCTGTCACTCCCACCTCAGCAACCTGATTTCTCCCCTCCAATTACTAGATCAAAAACCCAAACCTCTGCCGGTTCTCAGACCATTGCCTCCTTGCTGAGGCAGCAGTTACTGAAGTACCCCTCCACCCACTCACTCCTCTCTTGTCCTGTCAGTGCCCGCACCGGGTCCCGCCAGGTCTTCTTACCAGCTAAACCAAAGCTCAAACCAGCTGAGGAGAGCCCTCAGTCCCCTATCTAAGATGTAATAAAAATGGCCTTTAAAGTTGGTTTGTCATCACTGAAAACAGTTTACTAATAATTAAACGTCCCTCATATGCGTTTTGAGATACTCACTCCCATCATCCTCTCTGCTCTACCTGTTCTACTGCTCAAGTTTTTGTTGCTAGGAAAATCTCAAACCCGTTTCCCATTATTCTTTTACATCTCTCCTTCCTCATTCTCAGATCCACGGAGCTGATCACAGCCCACCTTCCCCATCTTCCCCCTCTGCACTAGGCCCACAGAAAAGTCTTAACTGACCTTCTCCAGAAGTCTTCACCATGGCTGACTTTAGGACTTTCAGCAAAAGAGTCCCTATAAAAGAGTTCAATGTAGATAAACTTCCTCTTTTCGTATTGCCCTGTTCTACTTGGCCAGTGGCTAAAAAAATCAGCACTTCTCAGGTAGACACCCTTTTACTAGTTTTTCACAAAATATGTGAACAAGGCCTCTGTCCTTGAGTTGGGGATTCACAGAGATGGCTACATTTCTAAGATAAAGAAGTTACCAACTGGTCTCCATGGTAACAGCTGGCAGGGGTAAAATAAGAAAGGGAAGAAAAAGCTCTCCCCCTCCCAGGTGTCCTTTAAAAGTTAACTTGCCCAGAACAGGGGAAAAACAGGAACAAATACTGCGTTTTTGAACTTCTGCAGACTGTGAGCTTCTGAGCACCTTCCCTTACATGTTGGGTACAAAATTCTGAAACTACCTAAACTTGAGTTTCAGGGGATTAATTGATTACAACAGAAGCAATGCCCTCTGAATCCGGTTGCAACCAAATAGGACTGTTTCCCTGTCTTTAGTGCTATCTTAGGTGCCTTGCCTTGTCCGTCCTTACAACAGAATAATTCTATATACTTAAACCTTGTTTATGTTTTCATGAAATGGTCAACAGATGTGATTAATCGTGTAATGGTGCAGATGTTTCCCAGAGTGCTCTATTATGAAGCAGGTTCATTTGAAGATCAAATAGGGGGACATACAACCAGGTTCCACTGGGAGCATATATCCCTCACTTTAGCTATCATATTAGGAATAGGATTTGCTGCACGGGTGGGCCCAGGAACCACTGCCCTTGTCCATGTGACACAATAAATTACCCAATTAGAAGCAGCAATAGACCAAAACTAAGATATTAGAAACCACCATCAGAGCTTTGCATGAAACTTTAACCTCTCTCTCTGAAGTTGTTTTACAGAACAGTTGAGGTTTGGACCTCCTCTTCATTAAAGAAGGGGGCCTTTGTGCTGCATTGAGGGAAGAATGTTGTTTTTATGCCGAACATACTGGAGTTGTAATGAAATCTATGAGTAAATTAAAAAGACACATTAAAGAGCATCAACAAGAGAGAGAGAGACCCAAAAAGGGTTGTTTGAGTCTTGGTTCACACAGTGCCCCTGGTTAACTACATTTTTATCAACCCTGGCCGGTCCAATAATAATCCTCATATTATTGCTAACTATAAAACCCTGTTTTCTCAACCGTGTGATTTCTTTTCTCCAGGCTCAAATTGGACGAGTTAAACTTATGGTAATACCCCACTAGGAGACATAGAATGTGAAACCCCCCAATGATAATTTTTATGATTAAAAGTAGCCAGAAAAAGAAGTGAGGAATGAAAGGTTAATAAAATAATTACTTGTCACTTCCTGTATTTCCCTATGCTTAACAAAAAACTGTTGAAATCTTGAGAAATGCTTGCAAAACTTGTTCCCAAAATGTGCTGTCCCCAACTGCCAAACTACAGAATGTACTCCCTCACCCAGTTGCATGCAAACTGCCCACTCGTCGTGACCCATCAATAAACTTCCCTCCCTGCCTTCTCCAGGGAAAGTATACAAACGCTACTTAAGCTATTCTCAGGGCTATCTGCTCTATTAAAGTGAGCTCTGAGCCCCAGCATGCTGGAAACCCAATAAACCTTTTGCTGTATCATGAGTACTCTGTTGGTCGTCTCCTTCTCCGAAGCTTCCCCGACATTTACTTGGATGATTGAATGTAGAAGAGAACATCCAGTGAAAAAGGTATAGTTGGTAGGATTAGGAAGATAGTCAGTAGGTTTAGGAAGAAGAGTGAGTATAGAATTTAGAACAAAAGTTCTTTAGCAATACGGTTTCAGTTAGAGAGTGAATGTAAATGTGAGCACAGTTGAAGAGTCAGTCACAATGATGAACTGGGGAAAATATGTAGGAAAGCAGATATCAATAGAGACATTATGAAATCAGGGAAATTACAAAGTGAGTGACAGGACTAGATATTTTGAAAAGGATTGAGTTTGAATATATAATCTTAGGAAAAAGCAAATATGTAGACACCAATAGGATTGATATTTGAGAGCATTAGGCAAATTTCAGGTGCATGAATATTTCTGAGAATAATCTTGTGAATAGTTGATTATAAATCCAGATACATGAACATGAATGAATTTAGGGAGTGTATATGAGACACATATATTTCATTTTTTGAAATATCTGGAGAGTGTGTATATATATATATATATATATATATATATATATATATATATATACACAGACACAAACACAAAACACACACAGACAAAAAAGTAGCAATATATATGTCAATCAAAATTCATCATATAATATATATTATCCACAGATCTAAAAATATTCATTTTACTGAACATGGATTTATGTATAATGTTGTTCAACTAGAAAGCTCACCCATATGTTGAATATTCAGTTTCAATGGGGTTTAGTAGGAGTGATCTTTTCTCTCAATTTGTATCTGCCAAGTCAGCCACCTCACAAGAATGTACGTGTGGTACCAGGTAGCCAACCTGATTCTGAACATTGCCCATAAACCTATCCATATAACAAGATGCCTTTACATATAAGGGTCTGCTTGCTGTACCCTGTCAGTCACAAGGCATTTGGAAGCCAATGGCAGATAAACATGGCCCCACCACACATGTTTTATCACACACCTTCACACCACTGCTCTAGGCCCACTAATGAGCAGGCTCCAACTTACTGGCATCACTGTTCTACACAATTTTCATGAAACAAAGTCAGTCAAGGCACTGTCTGGTACACTGATGGTCAGCAACAGGATATCCAAAAGTTCTCCAGTGCCACCTGGTCATGGGAATTTCAAAAATTTTATGGTATTTATCAAGCCATTTGTCGAGGATGAAGTTGGAGGCTCTTTGGGTTTCAATTTATTCAGGAACCATTAAATGTTGAGGAAGCTCATTTCAATGAAAGCTCTAGAGAACACTCACAGGCAAGACTTCCCAAAGTGTGGCCAAAAGGTCACATGAAGCCAGGCCCATTGAGGTCTACAATGTGAGGTCCATGTGTGTTTTGACTCTCAACTGTGGCTGCAAAGTCTTTCAGAATAAAATCATGTGATATCCTGGCTGAGATTCCCAGTGCTCTGGGGAAAGCCACCCTGCACCTAGATCTCAGGTTCCAAGGGCGACTCTCATGCATGGCCTAGTAAAAACCAAACACAATTCATGAAAATACTTCTCTGAGGTCAGTTCCAGAATTCATTCTCTAAGAGGAATCACAACAGAGTTCAAGCCCAGGTGGACCCAGTCTTTTCTTCTAAGTGCCACACAAATTACCACAATTCCAAACAAAACGCTCCCACATAACCCTTTTCTTCTTCCATATAGACACTCATCATAACCTCTGGATGGAGGTTTCCATGAGGGGCGCAGGACAGGACAGTGTCCAAAATAACCTCCCTTGCCCCTCATTTGCCTAAAGTCAGTGTGGCCTGGAAATCCTGACTGTGAAACAGGAGTGATCAAATCGGCCTGCCGTTAATACAGCTTGGCTTCTCCAATTTGAGGCCTACTGACTGTAGGGTTTAGATTCTTCATGTAAATTGGGGTCATGAGAAAACCCAAGCACCTATGGGATAGCCTCTGCAGGGCTTTGAAGAACTCTTTTGAAACAAAGGATCCCTATTCTCACTTGATGGATGTCAGGAACCTTAGAGAGGAAGGCGAGAGTCTTCATAAACAATGACTGCTCTTTTGGCCATTTTGGTTTTTAATGCACCCATGGGATCTTTCTTTAGATCCATCAGGTGCTGAGAATCTAAGCTACAGCCTAACACAGGGCCAAGAGGCTGATTCAGACACATCCCTTTCCAAAGCAATTAAGCAAAGAGCCACAGGTGTTGCCCATTCATTTCCATTTGAAAACTGTTTTCTTCAGGCTTCACAAAGGGGTGGCCTGAGGCAAAGAACTTCCTGACATTGAGGGCAACAGAACAAAAGGTAAGCAAAAGGCCCAAAGCAGGGTTTCTCCACTGAGATTTAATGGTCACACTAATATCTGATTTTTCAGAGATGCTCGCCATTCCTTTGAGCTATCCAGTACATGGTCATGGCACACAGCTTGGAAGTGGTACATACCTTAGACATAAAACCATGAGCCTATTCTGGAGAGGGGCAGAAGTCCAGAAGAAAACTGAAACTTAGGAAGATTGCAGGTGTTACCCATCGAAAAGGCAATCTGAAATCCATTCATAAATTGGACAGGATGAATGCTGGGAAGCATTCTACTAGACAGGACACATCCATTGATGCATTTTCTTTTCTAATATCTGCAACCACGGACACAGTGTGATAGACAGACATAGAAACACTCGCCTTGTCAAATGACTTACTAGAAACAGTTCATTCCACACCAAAAAAAGCGCCTTGCCTACCTATTCTCTGAACATGAGACAAAACCAGAAACCCACCCCCACACCCACAAAGGCACCTCCTTCCCCCAAGAAGTTCTGTGACTATCCGGACTGTCCTCTGACTGGTGAGCCATACTATATTCCCACGGAATGGCCTGATCTGTCTCAGATCTGGTCTCCTTGGCCAACTCTGTGCAGGTGTCAGGACCCAGAGGTGAGAAACTACCTGCTTTCTCAGGAATGACCCCTCTTTAGAGCTTTCCTGGCATTTGGCCATCCTCACATTAGTAGGTACCAAGAAAGACTGACACTGTCCTTGGTAAATCCAAACAAGTGAGACCACTGGGACTGGGACTGGGACTGGCTCTGGGTGCCTGGCTTCATGAATCCCAAGTTCAGAGATTTCCATCACCAAGGAAGTGAGGTGAGGTCACTTCCTTTAGGAACTGAATGAGGTCACTGCCTTGGCAACCACTTTGTCCTACCAGTGGCTTTCAAGTGTCACATGAGAAGGAGGCTGCCCCTACTTCCTGTGACACTTTCACAATTTAGAATGGTATACAACCATAGGCACCCAGAAACAGCTACCCACACAGGCCTGGTTTGGTCCATCTTCTCTAAATTAAGATGTGAGAGGCTGATTCAGACAGAACCCTTCATCCTGAACAGGTTGTTTGCCATTGAACATGACTTTTGTTCTCTCAGGTTCTTCATAGCTGCCTACATCTTCTTCAGTCAACATTTCTGCATGGAACTTTGAGGTTCTCAGCAGGTGGAAGATCCCCTACTTTCCTGTATTGTAAGACCAACTCTGTCCCTCCTCTCTGTAAATTTAGAATGAGGGAACAGTGTATGGTTAGGTCAATAACATATTTGACTTGTGGTTAGGAATCATTCTGCTGGATGAATAATGGTATTGGGAACCTGCAAAATTTATAAGAATATATATTTGAAATATAAGTATGAAAACATAAATCTAGTTACGATTTGAACCCAGAAAGGGCATTGGGCCCTTCTTTGGGATATTTAGCTTTGAATTACATTCTGCATTTTAGTCTCAGATAAATCTATACACAATGGAATAAAACCTTGCACCTCAGATGCCTGAATGTCGAAGAGAACATCCAGTCAAAAATGGATAGTCGGTAGGATTTGGAAGATAGTAGGTTTAGGAAGAAGAGTGAGTCTTCGAGTTGGACCAATAGTTTTTTAGCAATAGGGTTTCGTTTAGAGAGTGAATGTAAATGTCAGCACATGTGAAGAGTCAGTCACAATGATGAACTGGGGAAAATATGTAGGAAAGCAGGTCTCAATAGAGACATTAGGAAATCAGACAAATATAAAATGCGTGATAGGATTAGACATTTTCAACAGGGTTGAGGTTGAATATATAATCATAGGAAGAAACAAATATATAGTCCCCAACAATATTGACACTTGGGAGAATTAGGCATCCTGGACAAGGATGTTTTTAGTAATATATACTCACTTTCAATTTAGGGTTGGTACAATCATAAGTGTGACCTTTGCATTTTTGTCCAGAATATTACTGTGATAAAATGTATATGTAGATCAGGTGACATGAGTATTTCTTCCTCCATTATGGGAAGCAATATTTTTAAAACCCATAAATTAGTATTGGGTATACAAATAGGTGTACCCTGTGTCAATGAATATAGAGATGATGCATGAATAGATCGTACTGTGAATAAATAATATAACTGGATCCAACTTTATAAATTGGAGTTAGAATAAATTGATATCTGAAAATATACAGGAAATCTTATATTGATATTGGTATACATACATTCATTACAACCAATTATAAGTCTAATGGTAATATTAGGGTTACGGTTTATCATGAAGAGGGTGTGTGAGTTTTCCTTCAAAAGTGATTATGGAAATCGAAAATAATGTGTTTGTTAAGAAGTCTCATGAAACGACCAGTCGAAAAACCTGGAGGACTACATGTGTTCGGAAGCAGGAAGTGATTGAAAGTGAAACAAATGTCTTTAATTTTGAAATTTTATGTGAAAAATTTATCCATGGATGTGCATAAACTGAAGAAATAGTACTGTACCAGTTTTAAATAAAAATGAACGTCAAAATACACATCATGTCCCATAGGAATCTACTTGCATTGATGTTAAACTTGGTAAGTTATGGTAGAAATATTAGGATTTGTATGCACCTTTCACTGAAGTTTGTTTTCAGTACTAGGAAACAAATAAGTATTTCAGGTGGATGAATATTTCTGAGAATAATCTTGTGCAAAGTTGATTAGAAATCCACATACATGAATATGAATGTATTTAGGGAGTGAATAATAAGACACATATTTCATATTGTGAAAAATCTGGAGAGTATATATATACAAAACACACACAGACATTATAAAGTGGCAATATATATGCCAATCGAAATTCATGGTGAAATATATATCATTCATAGATCCCGAAATATTAATTTTAATGAACATGGATTTATGAATAATGTTGTTCAACTAGGAAGGTCACCCATAGGTTGAATTTTAAGATCCAACAGCATTTAGCAGGAGTGATCTCTTCTCATAATTTGTATCTGCCAAGTCAGCCACCTCACAAGAATGTATATGTGATACCAGGTAGGATTCTATATGTGCATATAAAAATACATGTGCTGAATAGGCTACAGAGAAAGGGATACAGGAATTCACATATTCATTAACTTTAAAAACACATGGAGAACTATTTCAATTAAAAATTAACTAGATTTATAACACATAACCTACATAATGCAAACGGCAAGTCCAACTATACACCATGCCTCTTCTGAACTGCTTGTATTTCTATTCTGTTTGAGTTATTTTTCTCCATCATATTAGGAATAGTAGTCAGAGTCTAGTAGGGTATAGTTTCGTGTCAGGGATTCAGTATTTTGAATGGAAAATTGGAAAATGAATCCAATGTGTATGCAAATATGTGCTACACAAAAATCTTCCCACTTTCATCCACAACAATGCCTTGACATTACCTTTGCCACAAGTAAGACACAATTAGAGGAGAAGAGTTAGAAAATACGTGAATACATATCTGGAATGGAATACGCTCAGGATTTCCCAACCTTGGAGGTGATAGAGCAGTTTCCATAAGTAAGGGACATGGTAAACACTCCACAAACATGGAGCTCTGCTGGCCTAAATACTTCTTGAGAAACTGCCTCTGAGGTTGGGCACTTGAAATATATGTTGTTGTCAGGAGCTTTAGCTTCCTTTATAGTGAGCCCATCAAAGCTGGGTCTGCATCTATGTGACCTGGAGGACATGGTTTCTTATTATCCAATGAACCTGAGGCAGCAGTGCTGAATTCTCTCTTTGTAGGTAAACTGTGGCCACTGGGGGCTAAGTGTCACCCCGTGTGGACTGTGAAGCCATTTGGTCCTCTTCCACTTTCTGTTGTGGTTCTTGCTGCTACACTGAGACTTTGGTATTTGCTTCACGAAATACAACAATTTCAACTGGGACACAGTGCTGGAGAGAGTTCTGTCACTGTGGTGGGTCACGGTCTGCAGGAGAATGCACCAACCAGGCTTCTTTCCCACATAGCTTGCACCATTGACCATGTCAACCTGATTCTGAAAATTGCCCTGAAACCTCTCCATATATCAAAATGCCTTTACAAATAAGGGTCTGCTGGCTGCACCATGTCCTTCACAAGGCATTTGGTAGCCAATGGCCAAACCACATGGACCTACCACAGATGTTTTATCACACACCTGCACACCTGCCCACCGCTGCTCTAGGCCCACTACTCAGCAGGCTCCAACTTACTGGCATCTTTTTTCTACATTATTTTTATGAAACCCAGTCAATCAAGGAACCCTCTAGTATACTCATGATCAGCAACAGGACACCCAAAGATTCTCCACTTCCACCTGGTCATGGGATTTTCAAAAATTTCATGGTATTTATCTAGCCATTTTTCAAGGATGAAGTTGGAGGCACTGTGGGTTTCAAGAACCACTAAATGTTGAGGAAGCTCATTTCAATGAAACTCTGGAGAACTCTCATAGGCAAGGCTTCCCAAAGAGTGGCCAAAAGGTCAAATATAGCCAGGCCCATTGAGGTATACGTTGTGAGTTCCATGTGTGTTTTGACTCTCAACTATGGCTACCAAGTCTTTAAGAATAAAATCATGGGATATCTTGGCTGATATTCCCAGTGCTCTGTGGAAAGCCACCCTGGGCCTTGATCTCAGTTTATAAGAGCGACTCTCATGCGTGGCCTCCTAAAATTTCAACACAATTCATGCAATACTTCTCTGAGGTCAGTTCCAGAACTCAGTCTCTAAGGGGATTCACACCAGACTTCAAGCCCAGGTGGACCTTGTCATCTCTTCCAACCGTCAGACAAATGACCACAATTAATACCAAAACAATCCCACATTGCCCCTCCTCTTCTTCCATAAAGGCACTCATCATAACATCTGGCTGGAGGTTTCCATGAGGGGCACAGCCCAAGACAGTGTCCAAAATAAGCTCCCTTGGCCCTCATTTGCCTAAAGTCAGGGTGGCTTGGACACCCTTCTTGTGCACCAGGAGTGATCTGTAAGGGTAAAAGAAATTGAAATTAAAGTGTAAAAGTTAAAGTGTAAAAGACCGGGTGTTGTAAAGTTTTTAAGCAGCAAGGCTTGAGTTAAAATGTAAAGGACCAGGTATTGTTAAGTTCCTATGCTACACGCAAAACCTGAAATTCCTGTAGCTTGTAGGACAATTCCCGGACTACCCAGTAAATATTCTCCCTGACCGCCTGGTTTTTTAATAACCTAGGACCCTGTGAGGCCTGGCACATAGGCATTGCAGGGCCTAAAAAAATCATTTTGAATGTGTACCCCGCTTTAGAACTGACCTATCACTCCCGCCTTACATGTTCCCACCAATAAATGAACTAATCATGTTTAGGAATTGTTGTTTGATTTTCCCGTGGTGTATGATGATTTCTTAAAGGAGACTGTAATATATGTAAAGTCCCGCCCTGCCCAAAAAGTGTACTTAAGCACTGCTCAACCCCTGCTCGGGGCTCTGGGATGCTCTCCCATCTTGAGTGAGCACGTAGCCCCAGCATGCTGGATTGTATCCTCAATAAACGGCTTTTACTGTTGCATGAGCCGCAGTTTCTTGATGGTCTCTTCCTCCAGCATTCGCCGGAACCTTACATTTGGTGCATTGGCCGGGAATCACGCAGCGCAGGACAAGGAGACCTCAACGAACCTTTCTGGGGGTAAGTAAGGCGCCTCTTTCCTTCAAAAATGATTATGGAAATCGAAAATAATGTGTTTGGAAAAGAATCTCATGAAAAGAACAGTCAAGAAACATGGAGGAATACATATGTTCTGAAGCAAGAAGTAATTGAAAGTGAACCAAATGCCTGCAGATTTGTGAACTTGTGGATGAAAAGTTATATCCTATGATATCCATCAACTGAAGAAATAGTAATGTACCACTGTTGAATAAAAATGAACTTCAAAATACACATCATGTCCCATAGGATTATACTTGCATTAATGTTAAACTGGGTCAGTTACCATGCAAATATTAGGATTTGTAAGCACAATTCACCGAAGTTTGTTTTCAGTACTGGAAAATAAATATGTATTTTATGTGGATGAATTTTTCTGAGAATAATCTTGTGTAAATTTGATTACAAATCCACATACATGAATATGAATGTATTTAGGGAGTGAATAATAAGACACATATATTTAATATTGTGAAAAATCTGGAGAGTATATATATATATATATATATATATATATATATATATATATATTTATAAAGATAAAAACACAGACATTAAAATGTAGCAATATATATGCCAATCAAAATTCATCATGAAATATATATCATCCTCATATCCAAAAATATTCTTTTTACTGAGCATGGATTTATGTATAATGTTGTTCATCTAGGAAATTCACCAATTTGTTGAATTTTCAGTTTCATCAGTATTTAGGGGGAGTGATCTCTTTTCACAATTTGTATCATCCAAAAACAGTGAGCTCACAAGAATGTATGTGTGATACCAGGTAGGATTCTAAATATGCATAATAAAATACATGAGATGAATAGGCTACAGAGAAAAGGAGACAGAAATTTACATATGTTTTAACTTTAAAAACTCATGGAGAAGTACTACAATGAAAAGTTGACTAGATTTATAACACATACACTTGATAAAGCAGAAGGCAAGTCCTAGTATACACCATGCCACCTATGAATGGCCTGTATTTCTATTCTGTTAGGTTTCTTTTTCTCCATCATATTAGGATTAGTAGTCAGAGTCTAGTAGTGTATGGGTTAGTGTCAGGGATTCAGTATTTCAAATGGAAAATAGGGAAATGAATCTAATGTGTATGCGAATATTTGTTACACAAATATCTTCCTACTGTCATCCAAAAAATGCCTTGAGAGTTCCTTCACCACAAGTAATACACAATTAGTGGAGAAGAGTTTGAAAATCTGTGAATATATATCTGGAAAAGAAAATGCTCAGGAGTTCACAACCTTGGAGGTGGTAGAGGAATTTCCAAAAGTAAGGTAAAGGGTAAACACTTCACAAACATGGAGCTCTGGTGACCTAATTAATTTCTGAGAAACTGCCTCTGAGTTTGGGCCCTTGAAATGTTTGTTGTTGTCAGGAGCTTTCGCTTCCTTTGTAGTGAGACCATCAAAGCTGCGTCAGCATCTATGTGACCTGGATGACATGGTTCCTTATTTGCAATAGAACATGAGGCAGCAGTTCTGAATTCTCTCTTTGTAGGTAAACTGAGGCCACTGGGGTCTAAGTGTCTAACCATGTGGTCTGTGAAGCCATTTGGTCATACTTCACTTTTCGTGGTGTTTCTTACTGCTGCACTGAGAGTTTGGTATTGGCTTCACAAAATACAAAAAGAAAAACTGGGACACAGTGCTATAGAGAGTACTCTCACGTGTAGTGGGTGAGGGTCTGCAGGAGAATGCACCAATCAGGCTTCTATCCCCAAAAGCTTGCACCCATGTCCATATCAACCTGATTCTGAATATTGCCCTGAAACCTCTCCGTATAATAAGGTCCGTTAACTTGTATGGTTCTGCTGGCTGCACCATGTCAGTCACAAGGCATTTGGAAGCCAATGGCAGATCCACATGGCCCCATGACAGATGTTTTATCATACACCTGCCCACCACTGCTCTAGGCCAACTAGTCAGCAGGACTCAACATTCTGGCATCTCTGTTCTCACCGTTTTCATGAAACCCAGTCAATCAATGCAATGTCTGGTACACTCGTGATCAGCAATAGACATCCAAAGGTTCTCCAGTGCCACCTGTTCATAAGAATTTAAAAAATTTCATGGTATTTATCTAGCCAATTTTCAAAGATAAATTTGGAGGCACTGTGGCATTCAATTCATTCGGGAACCATGAAATGGTGAGGAAGCTCATTTCAATTAAAGCTCGGGAGAACTCTCAGAGGCAAGGCTTCCCAAAGAGTGGCCAAAAGGTCACATTAAGCCAGGCCCATTGAGGTCTACAATTGAGGGCCATGTTTTTTTTGACTCTCAACTATGGCTTCCAAGTCTTTCTGAATAAAGTCATGTGATATCCTGGCTGAGATTCCCAGTGCTCTTTGAAAGCTATCCTGGGCCTAGATCTCAGTCTCCAAGGGCAACTCTCATGCGTGGCCTCCTAAAATCCCAACACAATTCATGCCAATACTTCTCTGAGATCTGTTCCAGAACTCAGTCTCTAAGGGGAATCACTCCAGAGTTCAAGCACAGGTGGACCCAGTCATCTCTTCCAATCACCACACAAATGACCACAATTAAACCAAAACACTCCCACATGGCCCTCATCTTCTTCAATTTAGAGACTCATCATAACCTCTGGCTGGAGGTTTCCATGAAGGGCGTAGCTTAAGACAGTGTCCAATATAAGCTCACATGCCTCTCATTTGCCTAAAGTCAGGGTGGCATGGAAACTCTTCCTGTGAAGCAGGAGTGATCAAATACGCCTGCCAATAATACTGCTCTACTTCTCCAATTTGAGGCCTATTCTCTGTGGGGTATAGATTCTTTATGTGAATTGGGGTCATGAGAAAACTCAAGCAACTATGGGCTACCCTCTGCAGGGCTTTGAAGAATACATTTGAGAGAGTCGAGGAGTTGGACCAAATGTTCTTTAGATATAGAGTTTTGATTAGAGAGTGAGTGTAAATGTCAGCATATGTGAACAGTCAGTCACAGTGATAAACTGGGGAAAATGTGTAGGAAAGCAGATATCAATAGAGACATTAGGAAATAAGGCAAAGTACAAAGTGGGTGATAGGATAAGACATTTTTAAGAGGGTTCAGTTTCAATATATAATCTTAGGAAGAAACAAATATGTAGTCACCAATAGGAATGATATTTGAGATCATTAGTTAATCAGGGCATGGATGTTGTTAGTAATACATGCTCACTTTCAATATAGGCTTTGATACAATCATAAGTGTGACCCTTGCATTTTGTTTCAGGAATATTACCGTGATGAAATGTATATGTATATCAGGTGACTACAGTATTTCTTCCACCATTTCTGAAAGCAATATTTTAAAGACTTAAAAATTAGTATTGGGGATACAAACAGGTATACCATCGGTCTACGAATATAGAGATGATGCCTTAATAGACCATACTGTGAATAAATAATATAACTGGTTCAAACGTTAAATAATGGATTGAATTGATATCTGAAAATATATAGGAAATCTTATATTGATATACATACATTCATTCCAACCAGTTATACATCTAATGGTAATATTAGCGTTATGGTTTATCATGAAGAGTGTGTGAGTTTGGCTTCAAAAGTGATTATGAAAATCAATAATACTGTGTTTGGAAAGAATCTCATGAAAAGAACAGTCAAGAAACATGGAGGAATACATGTGTTCTGAAGTAGGAAGTGATTGAAAGTGAACCAAATGCCTATAAATTTGTGAAATTGTGGATGAAAGGATATATCCTATAATGTCCATAAACTGCAGAAATAGTAATGTACCAGTGTCTGAATAAAAATGAACTTCAAAATACACATCATGGTCCCATAGGTGTCTACTTACATTGATGTGAAACTGGTTCAGTCACTGTAGAAATATTACGAATTGTATACACCATTCACTTAATTTACTTTTCAGTACTAGGAAAAAATATGTATTTAAGGTGGATGAATATTTCTAAGAATAATTTTGTGAAAAGTTGATTATAAATCTACATACACACACATGAGTTTACTTAGGGAGTGTATAAGACACATATATTTCATATTTTGAAAATCTTAAGAGTAGATATCTATATCTATATAGATAGATAGATAAATAGATAGATACACACATACACAGACATTAAAATGTAGCAATATATATGCCATTCGAAATTCATCATGAAATATATATCATCCACGTATCCAAAAATATTCATTTTACTGAACATTTATTTATACATAATATTGTTCATCTAGGAAATTCACCCATAGGTGGAAATTCCAGTTCCATCTGTATTTAGAGGGAGCAATCTCTTCTCACAATTTGTATCTTCCAAAATAAGCGATCTCACAAGAATGTACATGTGATACCAGGTAGATTTCTAAAAATGCATAAAAAAATACATTTGATAAATAGGCTACAGAGAAAGGGAGACAGAAATTTACATATGTGTTAACTTTAAAAACTCATGGAGAAGTATTACAATGAAAAGTTGACTAGATTTATAACACATACCATTGATAAAGCAGAAGGCAAGTCCAAGTATACACCATGCCTCCTATGAAAGGCCTGTATTTCTATTCTGTTAGGTTTCTTTTTCTCCATCATATTAGGTTTAGTAGTCAGAGTCTAGTAGGGTATGGGTTAGTGTCAGGGATTCAGTATTTCAAATGGAAAATAGGAAAATGAATCTAATATGTATGCAAATATGTGCTACACAAAAATCTTCCCACTCTCAGCCAGAACAATGCTTTGACATTACCTTCGCCCCAAATAAGACACAATTAGAGGAGAAGAGTTAGAAAATCTGTGAATACATATGTGGAAAGGAAAATGCTCAGAACTTCACAAACTTGTAGGAGGTAGAACAGTTTACAAAAAGGGAGAGGGTAAACACTTCACAAACATGGAGCTCTGCTGGCCTAATGACTTTTTGAGAAACTGCCTCTGAGGTTGGGCAGTTGAAATATGTTTTTGTCAGGAGCTTTTGCTTCCTTTGTAGTGAGACCATCAATGCTGGGTCTCCATCTATGTGACCTGGATGACATGGTTCCTTATTTTCTAGTGGACATGAGGCAGCAGTGCTGAATTCTCTATTTGTAGGGAAACTTTGGCCACTGGGGTCTAAGTATCTAACCGTGTTGTCTGTAAAGCCATTTGTTCATGCTCCACTTTCGTGGTGTTTCTTACTGCTGCACTGTGAGTTTTGTATTGGCTTCACGAAATACAAGGAGCTCCACTGGGACACAGTGCTGGAGGATGTACTCTCATATGTGGTGGGTGAGGGTCTGCAGTAAAATGCACCAATGAGGCTTAAATCCCACATAGCTTTTCAACTCGACAATAGCCCCCTTATTCTGATCATTGGCAGGAATCCTCTCCATATAACAAGATGCCTTTACATAGAAGGGTCTGCTGGATGTACCATGTCAGTGACAAGTCATTTCTACGCCAATGCCAGATCCACGTGGACCCACAACTGATGTTTTTTCACACACCTACACTCCACTGCTTTATGCCCACTAGTCTGCAGGCTCCAACTTACTGGCATCTATGTTCTACAGCATTTTCATGAAACACAGTCAATTAAGGCACTGTCTGGTACAATCATGATTAGCAACAGGACATCCAAATGTTCTCCAGTGCCACCTGGTCATGGTAATTTCAAAAAATTCATGGTATATATCTAGATATTTTTCAATAATGAAGTTGGAGGCACTGTGGGATTCAATTTATACAGGAACCAATAAATGGTTTGGAATCTCATTTCAATGAAAGCTCTGCTGAACTCTCACAGGCAAGGCTTCCCAAAGAGTGGGCAAAAGGTCTCATGAAGCCAGGCCCATTGAGGTCTACAATGTGAGTTGCATGTGTGTTTTGACTCTCAACTATGGCTGGAATCTTTCAGAATAAAATCTTGTGATATCCTGGCTTAGATTCCCAGTGCTCTGTGTAAAGTCACCCTGGGCCAAGATCTCAGATTCCAATGGTGAATCTCATGTGTGGCCTCCTGAAATCCCAACACAATTCATGGCAATACTTCTCTGAGGTCAGTTACACAACTCAGTCTCTAAGGGGAATCACAACAGAGTTCAAGCCCAGGTGGACCCAGGCATCTCTTCCAATTGCTACACAAATGATGACAATTAAAACCAAAACACTCTCACACGGCCCTCTTCATCTTTTATATAGACACTAATCATAACCTCTAGCTGGAGGTTTCCATGAGGGGCACAGCCCAAGACAGTGTCAAAAATAAACTCCCTTGCCCCTCATTTGCCTAAAGTCAGGGTGGCCTGGACAACGTTAGTGTGAAACAGAAGTGATCAAATAGGCCTGCCGTTAATACTACTCCACTTCTCAAATTTGAGGCATACTGACTGTGGGGTATAGATTTTTAGTGTGAATTGGAGTTATAAGAAAACCCAAGCACCTATTGTCTCCCCTCTGCAGCCCTTTGAAGAACTTATTTGACACAAATGATCCCTATTCTCACTTGATGGAGGTCAGGAATCTTACAGAGGAAGGCGAGAGGCATCATCCACAATCACTGATCTTTTTTTCCATTTAGGTTTTGGATGCCCACATGGGATCTTTCTTTAGATTCATCAGGTGCTGAAAATCTAAACCACAGGCTCACACAGGGCCAAGAGGCTGATTCAGACACATCCATTTCCAAAGCTATGAAGCAAAGAGCCACAGGTGATGCCCATTCATTTCCATTTTAAAACTGTTTTCTTCAGGCTTCACAAAGGGGTGGCCTGAGGCAAAGACCTTTCTGACATTCAGAGCAACAGAACAATAGGTAATCAAAAGGCCCCAAGCAGGGTTTCTCCACGGAGACTTTCCTGGTTACTCTGATATATGAGTTTTCTGAGATGCTCGCCATTCCCTTCAGCTATCCAGTACATGGCCATGTCACAGAGCTTGGAGGTGGTACATATCTTGTACAAAAATACATGATACTAATCTTGAGAGTGGCCAGAATTCATGAAAAAATGGAAAATTAGGTAGATAGCCGGTGTTGCCCATGGATAAGGCAAGCCTCAGTCCATTCATTAATTGGAAAGGATGCATGCTGGGAAGCTTTCTACTAGACAGGACACAACCAATGAGCTATTTTTTTTCTAATATCTACAAAGAAAAATACAGTGGGATACACAGACATAGAAACAGTCTCCTTGTCAAATGACTTACTGGAAACATTCCACTCCAAACCAAACAAACCTCCTTTTTTACCTATTCTCAGAACATGAGAAAAAAACCACAAACACAAACCAACACCCACAAATGCAACTTTTTCCCACAAGTAGGTCTGTCACTATCTGGAGTGTTCTCTGACTGGTAGGCCATATGATGTTCCCCAGAAATGGCCTTTCTGTCTCACATCTGGTCTCCTTGGTCAACTCTGTGAAGTTGTCAGGAGGCAGTGGTGAGCCAATTCCTGTCCTCTCAGGAAAGACCCCTCTTCAGAGCTTTCTTGGTATTTGGCAACCCTTACATCAGTAGGTACCAAGAAAGACTGACTCTGTCCTTAGTGAATCCAAACAAGTGAGCCCACTGCAACTGGGACTGGGACTGGCTCTGGGTGCCTGGCTTCCTGGATCACAAAATTCAGAGAGTTCCATCACCAAGGAAATGAGGTGAGGTCACTACCTTCAGGAAATAAATGAGGTCCCTGTCTTGGCCACCACTTTGTCCTAACAGTTGCGTCCTAGTGTCTCCTGACATGGAGGCTGCCCTACTTCCTGTGATACATTCACATGTTAGAATGGTATAGAAACCATAGTCACCTGGGAACAGCTCTCCACACAGGCCTGCTTTGGTCCATCTTCCCTGCATTAAAAATAGAGAGGATGACTCAGACACATCCTTTCATCCTGACCATGTTGTTTGCCATGGAATATGACTTTTGTTCTCTCAGGTCTTTCATAGCTGCCAACATCTTCTCCAGGGATTATTTCTGCATGGATTTTGAGGTACTCAGCAGGTGGAAGATCTCCTAACTTCCTGTATTGTAATATCAACTTTATCCCTCCTCTTCTGTAAAGTGAGATTGAGGGAACATTGTATGGTTAGGGTCAATAGCATGTTCCATTTGGCTTAGGAATCATTCTGCTGGATGAATAATGGTATTGGGAACCAGCGATATTTAAAAGAATATAGAGGTAAAATATAAGTATGAAAACAGAAATCTAGGTAATATTTTAAGCCCAGAAGGATTTGGGCCCTTGATTGGGATCCTTAGCTTGAGTAATGTTTTGCACCGAGGTCTCAGTTAAATCGATATACAATGGCATAAGACCCTGTACCTCAGATGATTGAGAGTAGAAGAGAACATCCAGTGAAAAAGGGATAGTGTGTAGGATTAGAAAGATAGTCCGTAGGTTTAGAAGGAAGAGTGAGTCTAGGATTTGGACCAAAAGTTCTTTAGCAATAGGTTTCGGTTAGAGAGTGAATATTAATGGCACCATATGTGAAAAGTCGGGCACAATGATGAACTGGGAAAAAATATGTAGGAAAGCAGACATCAATAGAGACATTAGGAAATCAGGCAAAGTATAACGTGAGTGATAGGATTAGACATTTTCAACAGGGTTGAGGTTGAATACATAATCTTAAAAAGAAACAAAAATGTAGTCACCAATTGGATTGACATTTGAGAGCATTAGGCAAACTGGGCATGGATGTTTTTAGTAATCCATGTTCACATTCCATTGAGGCTTTATTGCAATCATAACGGTGACCTTTGCATTTTGTGTCCAGAATATTACTGTGATAATATGTATATGTAGATCAGGTGACATGAGTATTTCTTCCACCTTTTCTGGGAGCAATATTTTGAAAACATATGAATTAGTACTGGGGATACTAATAGGTTTACAATGTGTTGATGAATATAGAGATGATGCATTAATAGACCATACTGTGAAAAAATTATATGACTGGTTCCAAATTTAAATAATGGATTGTTTTAATATCTGAAAATATAGAGGAAATCATATATTGATATACGTACATTAATTCCAACCAGTTATATATCTAATGGTATTATTAGGGTTACAGTTTATCATGAATAGTGTGTGAGTTTTGCTTCAAAAATGATTATTCAATCGAAAATAACGTGTTTAGAAAGAAGTCCAGTGAAAAGACCCGTCAAGAAACATGAAGGAATATATGTGTTCCGAAGGAGGAAGTGATTGAAAGTGAACCAAATATTTATAAATTTGTGAACTTGTGAATGAAAGGATATATTTTATGATATCCATAAACTGAATAAATAATAACGTACCAAGTTTGAACAAAAATGAACTTTAACAAACACATCATATCAAATAGGAATGTATTTGCATTGATGTTAAACTTGGTCAGTTACTCTAGAAATATTAGGATTTGTAAGAACCCTTCCCTGAAGTTAGTTTTCAGTACTAGGAAACAAATATGTATGTCAGTGGATGTATATTTCTGAGAATAAACTTGTTAAAAGTTAATTATAAATCCACATATATGAATATGAATGAATTCAGGCGGTGTATAAGAAGACATATATTTCATATTTTGGAAAATCTGGAGACTATATATATATATATATATATATATATATATATATAGACACACAAACACACACACATTATAATGTCACAATATATATGTCAATCGAAATTCATCATGAAAAATAACTCATCCGCATATCCCAAAATATTCATTTTACTGAACATGGATGTATGTAGAATGTTGTTCATCTAGGAAGCTCACCCATGGGTTGAATTTTCTATACCAACAGCATTTAGGAGGAGTGATCTCTTCTCACAAATAGTATCTGCCCAGTCAGCCACCTCACAAGAATGTACGTGTGAAACCAGGTAGGATTCTATTTGTGCATATAAAAATACATGTGCTTAATAGGCTACAGAGAAAGGGAGACAGGAATTCATATATTTCTTAACTTTAAAAACACATGGAATAGTGTGTAGTGTCCCTCTTTATCCCTTTTGATTAACTTTGGCTTAAAAAAAAGAATTTTATTGAGAATTTTTGTATATATGTTTGTCAGGAATATTGCTCTGAAGTTTTCTTTCCTTGATGTGTCTTTGTCTGATTTTGGTATGTGAGTGATACTATCCTCATGAAATGAGTTTGGAGGAGTTCCATGCTTTTCTATTTTATGGAATAATTTGAGGAGTATTGTGATGAATGCTTCTTTGAAGGTCTTGTAGAACTTGACTGAGAATCTGTCTGTTCCTGGGCTTTGCTTGATTGGTAGGCTGTTGACAGCAACTTCTATTTCATTGCTTGAAATTGATTTGTTTAAATTGTTCATGTCCTACTAATTCAGTTTGGGTATATCTCTAAAATTTTATTGATGTCATCATGGTATTTTAATTTATTAGAGTATAAATTTTCAAATTAGTTTTTAATTATTCTCTGTATTTTAGTTGTGTACTCTGTAAAAGTTCTTTTACGATCCTTAATTTTAGTAATTTGAGGTTTTTTTTCTTCATTAGCTTGGTTAAGGATGTGTCAATTTTATTTAGTTTTCGAAGATTAAATTTTGTTTTGTGTCAAAAAAAAATAACATATGGAAAAGTATTTCAGCAAATTGAATAGATTTATAACTCCTACCTTATATCATGCAAAAGGCAAGTCCAACTATACACCATGTCCCTTCTGAAATGCTTGTATTTCTATTCTGTTTGGGATATTTTTCTCCATTATATTAGTATTAGTAGTCAGAGTCTAGTAGGGTATATGAATGTTTCTGAGAATAATCTTGAGAAAAGATGATTATAAATACACATTCATGAATATGAAAAATTTAGGAAGTGCAAAATAAGACAAAAATATTCCATATTTTCAAAAACTTGGAGAGTATATCTATATCTATCTATATCTATATCTATATCTATATCTATACACACACACACACACACACACAACACTCACAGACATTAAAAAGTACCAATATAAATGCCAATAGAAATTCATCAGTAAATATATATCATCCACAGATGCAAAAATATTTATTTTACTGAACATGAGTTTATGTATAATGTTGTTCTACTAGGACGCTCTCCTATAGGTTGAATTTTCATTTAAAACAGTTTTAGGAGGAGTGAACTCTTCTCACAATTTGTATCTGCCAAGACAGCCACCTCACAAAAATGTACGTGTGATACCTGGTAGGATTCTATATGTGCATATAAATATACATATGTGAATAGGCTACAGAAAAGGGAAACAAGAATTCACATATTTGTTAAATTTAAAAACACATGGAGAATATTTCCATTAAAATTTGACTAGATTTATAACACCTACCTTATATAATGCAAATGTCAAGTCCAACTATACAACATGTCTCCTCTGAAGTGCTTGTATTTCTATTGTGTTGGGTTAATTATTCCCATTATAATAGGATGAATAGTCTGAGTCTACTAGGTATGGGTTAGTTTCAGGGATTCAGTATTTGAATGGAAAATTGGAAAATGAATCCAATGTGGATGTAAATATATGCTGCACAAATGTCCTCCCGCTCTCATCCAGAACAATGCCTTGATATTACCTTCACCCCAAGTAAGACGCAATTAGAGGAGAAGAGTTACAAAATCAGTGAATACATATCTGGAATGGAAAATGCTCAGGAGTTCACAACCTTTTAGGTGGTAGAGGAGTTTCCAAAATTAAGGGACAGGGTAAACACTCCACAAACATGGAGCTCTGCTGGCCTAAAAACTTTTTGAGAAACTGCGTCTGAGCTTCCGCAATTGAAATATATGTTGTTTTCAGATGATTTGGCTTCCTTTGTAGTGAGACCATCAAAGCTGGGTATGCATCTATGTGACCTGGAGGACATGGTTTCTTATTTTCCATTGAACAAGATGAAGCAGTGCTGAATCCTCTCTTTGTAGGTAATCTGAGGCCACTGGGGACTAAGTGTCTCCCCGTGTGGACTGTGAAGCCATTAGGTCCTCCACCACTTTTTGTGGTGTTTTTCCTGCTGCATTGTGAGTTTGGTATTTGTTTCACGAAATACTAGGAGCTAAACTGAGACACAGTGCTGGAGGGAGTTGTGTCACGTGTGGTGGGTCAGGGTCTGCAAGAGAATTCAAACTAGGCTTCTATCTCTCACAGCTTGCCCCATTGCCCCCTTGTCCATATCAACCTGATTCTTCATTTTCCTCTGAAAACTCTCCATATAACAAGATGCCTTTACATATAAGGGTCTGCTGGCTGCACCATGTCAGTTACAAGCCATTTGGAATCCAATGGTAGATCCACATGGCCCTACCACGGATGTTGTATCAAACACCTCCCCACCACTGCTCTAGACCCACTACTCAACAGGCTCCAACTTACTGGCATCTCTGTTTTACATCATTTTCATGAAACTCAGTAAATCAAGGCACTGTCTGGTATACTCATGAACAGTAACAGGACATCCAATATTTCTCCAGTGCCACGTGGTCATAGGAATTTCAAAAATTTCATGGTATTTATCTATCCATTTCTCGAGCATGCAGTTGGAGGCACTGTGGATTTCAATTCATGCAGCAAACATTAAATGGTGAGGAAGCTCATTTCAATGAATTCTCTGGAGAACTCTCACAGGCAAGGCTTCCCAAAGAGTGGACAAAAGGTCACATTAGGCCAGGCCCATTGAGGTCTACAATGTGAGGTCCATGTGTGTTTTGACTCTCAACTATGGCTGCCATTTCTTTAACAATAAAATCATGTGATATCCTTGCTGAGTTTCCCAGGCCTCTGTGGAAATCCACCCAGGGCCTAGGTCTCAGTTTCCAAGAGCGACTTTCATGCTTGGCCTATTAAAATCCCAACAAAATTCATGACAATGTTTCTCTGAGTTCAGTTCCAAAACCCAGTCTCTAAGGGGTATCACACCAGAGTTCAAGCCTATGTGTACCCAGTCATTTTTTCCAATGCCACACAAATGACCAAAATTAAAACCAAAACATTCCCACATGGCCCTCATCTTATTCCATATAGGGAATCATCTTAACCTCTGGCTGGGGGTTTCCATGAGGGGCGCAGCCCAAGACAGTGTCCAAAATCAGCTCGTTTGCCCCTCATTTGCCTAACGTCAGGGTAGCCTGGACACAGTTTCTGTGAACCAGGAGTGAACAAATAAGCCTGCCGTTCATACTTCTGTGTTCCTCCAATTTGACGCCTACTGATTTTAGATATCGATTCTTTAGGTGATTTAGAGTCATGCAAAAACACAAGCACCTCTGCAGGGCTTTGAAAAACTCATTTGACCCAAAGAATCCCTATTCTCATTTGATGGAGTGCAGGAACCTAACAGAGGAAGGCAAGAGACTTCATCCACAATGAATGATATTTTTTGCCATTTTGGTTTTGGAAGCTCACATGGGATCATTCTTAAGATCCATCAGGTACTGAGAATCTAAGTCACAGCCACACACAGGTCCAAGAGTCTGATAAAGACACATCCCTTTCGAAAGCAATTAAGCAAGAGCCACAGGTGAGGCCCATTCATTTCCATTTGAAAACTGTTTTCTTCAGGCTTCACAAAGGGGTGGCCTGAGCAAAGACCTTCCTGACATTCAGTGCAACACAACAATAAGTAAGCAAAAGGCCCAAAGCAGGGTTTCTGCACTGAGACTATCCTGGTCACACTGATATCTGAGTTTTCTGAGATGCTCGCCATTCTCTTCAGCTATCCAGTACATGGTCATGTCACAGAGCTTGGAGGTGGTACATATTTAGGACACAAATCCATGAGCCTATTCTGGAGAGTGGCCAGAATTCAGGAAGAAAACAACAACTTAGAAAGATAGCAGGTGTTGCATATCGATAAGACAAGCTGCAGTCCATTCATATATTGGGCAGGATGAATTATGGGAAGATTTATACTAGACAGGACACATCCATTAATGCATTCTCTTTTCTAATGTGTACAACAACGGACACAGTGGGATACACAGAAACAGAAACACCTGCCGTGTCAAATGACTTACTAGAAACTGTCCAGTCCAATCCAAACAAAAAGCCTTTCCTATCTATTCTGAGAACATGAGACAAAACAACAAACCCACACCCACTCCCACAAAGGCACCTCCTTCCCCCAAGTAGGTCTGTGACTATCCGGAGTGTCCTCTGACCAGTGGGCCATACAATGTTCCCCCGAAATGGCCTGTCTTCTCTCAGATTGTGTTTCCTTGACCAACTCTGTGAAGATGTCAGGAAAAAGTGGTTATCCACTACCTGTTTTCTCAGAAATGGTCCACCTTCAGAGCTCTCCTGACATTTGGCCATCCTCACATCATTAGGTACCAAGAAAATTGACTCTGTCCTTGGGAAATCCAAACAAGTGAGCCCACTGGGACTGGGACTGGGACTGCCTCTGGCTGCCTGGCTTCTTGGATACCAAGTTCAGAGAGTTCCATCACCAAGGAAATGAGGTATGTCACATTTTTGGAACTGAATGAGGTCACTGCCTTGGCAACCACTTTGTCCTAACAGTTGCTTCCAAGGGTAACATAAGATGGAGGTTGCCCCTACTTCCTGTGACACTTTCATAAGGTAGAATGTATATCAACCATTGGCACCCGGGAACAACTCTCCACTAAGGCCTGGTTTGGTCCCTCTTCTCTACAATAAGAAGAGAGATGCAGATTCAGAAACATCCCTTCATTCTGACCAGGTTGTTTGCCATGGAAGATGACTTTTGCTCTCTCAGTTGCTTCATACCTGTGTACAACTTCTCCAGGTATCATTTTTGCATGGACATTTGAGGTTCTCATTACGTGGAAGGTCCCCAACTTTCCTGTATTGTAAGAACCACTCTGTCCCTGCTCTTCTGTAAAATGATTGAGGGAACAGTGTATACTTGGGGTTAAAAACAGGTTTGATTTGGGTTACGAACGATTCTGTGCAATGAATAATGGTATTGGTAACCTGCAATATTTACAAGAATATAGAGGTGATATATAAGTATGAAAAGAGAAATCTAGGTATGATTTGAAGCCCAGAAGGGTTTTGCCCTTGATTGGGATACTTAGCTTTGAATTATGTTCTGCAAAGATGTCTCAGATAATTCGATATACAATGGCATAGGACTTTGTACATTGGATGATTTAATTTAGAAGAGAACATCCAGTCAAAAAGGGATATTCAGTATGATTAGGAAGATAGTCGGTAGGTTTAGGAAGAAGAGTGAGTATAGGATTTGGACCAAAAGTTCTTTAGCAATACACTTTTGGATATAGAGTGAATGTAAATGTCAGCTCATATGAAGAGTCAGTCACTATGTTGAACTGGGGAAAATATGTAGAAAAGCAGATATCAATAGAAACATTACGAAATCAGGCAAATTATAAAGTGAGTGATAGAATTGGACATTTTCAACAGGGTTGGGTTTGAATATATAAATTAGGAAAAAACAAAAATGTAGTCACCAATAGGATTGACAATTGACAGCATTAGGCAACCTGGACACGGATGTTTTTAGAAATCCATGTTCACCTTCCATTTAGGATTTGGTACAATCATAAGTGTGACCTTTCCATTTTTGTCCAGAATATTACTGTGATAATGAGGTGACATGAGTATTTCTTTCACCATTTCTGGGAGCAAAATATTGAAGATGTAAAATAAGAATCGGGGTACAAAGAGGTGTACCCTGTTTCTATGAACATAGAGAAAAAGCATGAATAGACCATACTGTGAATAAATAATATAACTTTTTAGAACTTGAAATAATGAATTGAACTGATATCTGAAAAATTAAAGGAAATCGTATATTGATATACAATCATTGATTCCAACCAGTGATATATCTAATGGAAATATTAGTGTTTTGGTTTATCATGAAGAGTGTGTGAGGTTTGCTTAAAAATGATTATGGAAATTCAAAATAATGTGTATGGAAAGAAGTCTCATGAAAAGACCAGTCAAGAAACCCTGAGAATACATGTGTTCAGAAGCAAGAAGTGATTAAAGTTGAAACAAATGCCTATTAATTTGTGAACTTGTGGATGAAATGTATATCCTATGATGTGCAAAAACTGAAGAAACAATAATGTAGCAGTGTCGAATACAAATGAATGACAAATTACATATCATGTCCCATAGGAGTCTATTGCATTGATGTTAGACTGGGTCAGTTACTGTAGAATAATTAGGATTTGTATGCACCATTCACTGAAGTTAGTTTTCAGTACTAGGAAACAAATATGTATTTCAGGTGGATGAATATTTCTGATTATAATCTTGTGAAAAGTGGATTATAAATCCACATACATGAACATGAATGAATTTAGAGAGTGTATATTAGACATATATATTTCATATTTTGAAAAATTTGGAGAGTATATCTATATCTATATCTACACACACACACACACACACACACACAAACACACACAACACTCACAGACATTAAAAAGTGCCAATATACATGCGAATCGAAATTCATCAGTAAATATATATCATCCACAGATGCAAACATATTTATTTTACTGAACATGAGTTTATGTATAATGTTGTTCTACTCGGACACTCTCCTATAGGTTGAATTTTCATTTCCAACAGCATTTAGGAGGAGTGAACTCTTCTCACAATTTGTATCTGCCAAGACAGCCACCTCACAAAAATGTACGTGTGATACCTGGTAGGATTCTATGTATGCATATAAATATACTTGTGGGAATAGGCTACAGAAAAGGGAAACAAGCATTCACATATTTGTTAAGTTTAAAAACACATGGAGAATATTTCCATTAAAATTTGACTAGATTTATATCTCCTAACTAATATAATGCAAATGTCACGTCCAAATATACAACATGTCTCCTCTGAAGTGCTTGTATTTCTATTGTGTTGGGTTAATTTTCCCCATTATATTAGGATGAATAGTCTGAGTCTACTTGGTATGGGTTAGTGTCAGGGATTCAGTACTTCGAATGGCAAATTGGAAAATGAATCCAATGTGTATGTAAATATATGCTGCACAAATATCCTCCCGCTCTCATCCAGAAGAATGCCTTGACATTACCTTCACCCCAAGTAAGACACAATTAGAGGAGAAGAGTTACAAAATCAGTGAATACATATCTGGAATGTAAAATGCTCAGGAGCTCACAACCTTGGAGGTGGTAGAGGAGTTTCCAAAACTAAGGGACAGGGTAAACACTCCACAAACATGGAGCTCTGCTGGCCTAAAAACTTTTTGAGAAACTGCCTCTGAGCTTCCGCACTTGAATTATATACTGTTTTCAAGAGATTTGGCTTCCTTTGTAGTGAGACCATCAAAGCTCAGTGTACATCTATGTGACCTGGAGGACATGGATTCTTATTTTCCAATGAACAAGATGAAGCAGTGCTGAATCCTCTCTTTGTAGGTAAACTGAGGCCATGAAGACAAATTGTGTCCACGTGTGGACACCGAAGCCATTTGGTCCTCCTCCACATTTTGTGGTTATTTTTCTGCTGCACTGTGAGTTTGGTATTTGTTTCCCGAAATACTTGGAGCTAAACTGGGACACAGTGCTGGAGGGAGTTCTGTCACATGTGGTGGGTCAGGGTCTACAAGAGAATGCACCAACTAGGCTTCTATCTCTCACTGCTTGCCCCATTGCCCCCATGTCCATATCAACCCGATTCTTCATTTTCCTCTGAAAACTCTCCATATAACAAGATGTCTTTACATATAAGGGTCTGCTGGCTGCACCATGTCAGTTACAAGCCCTTTGGAATCCAATGGTAGATCCACATGGCCCTACCACGGATGTTTTATCAAAAACCTCCCCACCACTGCTCTAGACCCACTACTCAGCAGGCTCCAACTTACTGGCATCTCTGTTCTACACCATTTTCATGAAACTCAGTAAGTTAAGGCACTGTCTGGTATACTCATAATCAGCAACAGGACATCCAATGTTTCTCCAGTGCCACCTGGTCATAGGAATTTCAAAAATTTCATGGTATTTATCTAGCCATTTTTCAAGCATGAAGTTGGAGGCAATGGGGGTTTCCATTCATTCAGAAAACATTAAATGGTGAGGAAGCTCATTTCAATGAATTCTCTGGAGAACTCTCACAGGCAAGGCTTCCCAAAGAGTGGAAAAAGGTCACATTAGGCCAGTCCCATTGAGGTCTACAATGTGAGGTCCATGTGTGTTTTGACTCTCAACTATGGCTGCCATTTCTTTAAGAATAAAATCATGTGATATCCTTGCTGAAATTCCCAGGCCTCTGTGGAAATCCACCCGGGGCCTAGGTCTCAGTTTCCAAGAGTGACTTTCATGCGTGGCCTCTTAAAATCCCAACAAAATTCATGGCAATGCTTCTCTGAGTTCAGTTCCAAAACCCAGTCTCTAAGGGGAATGACACCAGATTTCAAGCCCACGTACACCCAGTCATTTTTTCCAATGCCACACAAATGAACAAAATTAAAACCAAAACAAAAACCAAAACACTCCCACATGGCCCTCATCTTATTCCATATAGTCAATCATCTTAACCTCTGGCTGGAGGTTTCCATGAGGGGCGCAGCCCAAGACAGTGTCCAAAATCAGCTCGTTTGCCCCTCATTTGCCTAAAGTCAGGGTAGCCTGGAAACCGTTTCTGTGAATGAGGAGTGAACAAATAAGCCTGCCGTTAATACTTCTGTGTTTCTCCAATTTGAGGCCAACTGAATTTAGGTATCGATTCTTTAGGTGATTTCGAGTCATGCGAAAACACAAGCACCTCTTCAGGGCTTTGAAGAACTCATTTGACCCAAAGAATCCCTATTCTCATTTGATGGAGTGCAGGAACCTAACAGAGGAAAGCAAGAGACTTCATTCACAATGAATGATATTTTTTGCCATTTTGGGTTTGGAAGCTCACATGGGATCATTCTTAAGATCCATCAGCTGCTGAGAATCTAAGTCACAGCCACACACAGGTCCAAGAGTCTGATAAAGACACATCCCTTTCCAAAGCAATTAAGCAAAGAGCCAGAGGGGATGCCCATTCATTTCCATTTAAAAACTGTTTTCTTCAGGCTTCACAAAGGGGTGGCCTGAGGCAAAGACCTTCCAGACATTCAGTGCAACACAACAATAAGTAAGCAAAAGGCCCAAAGCAGGGTTTCTGCACTGAGACTTTCCTGGTCACACTGATATCTGAGTTTTCTGAGATGCTCGCCATTCTCTTCAGCTATCCAGTACGTGGCCATGTCACAGAGCTTGGAGGTGGTACCATTTTGGACACAAATCCATGAGCCTATTCTGGAGAGTGGCCAGAGTTCGGGAAGAAAACAACAACTTAGAAAGATAGCAGATGTTGCACATCGATAAGACAAGCTGCAGTCCATTTATATATTGGCAGGATGAATTATGGGAAGATTTATACTAGACAGGACACATCCATTAATGCATTCTCTTTTCTAATGTCTACAACAATGGACACAGTGGAATACACAGAAACAGAAACACTCGCCGTGTCAAATGACTTACTAGAAACTGTCCACTCCAAACCAAACAAACCTACTTTCCTATCTATTCTCAGAACATGAGACAAAACAACAAACCCACACGCACTCCCACAAAGGCACCTCCTTCCCCCAAGTAGGTCTGTGACTATCTGGGGTGTCCTCTGACTGGTGGGCCATACTATGTTTTCCCAAAATGTCCTGTCTTATCTCCGATCTTGTTTCCTTGAACAACTCTGTGAAGAAGTCAGGAAAAAGTGGTTAGCCACTACCTGTTTTCTCAGGAAAGGTCCATCTTCAGAGCTCTCCTGGCATGTGGCCTTCCTCACATCATTAGGTACCAAGAAAACTGACTCTGTCCTTGGTAAATCCAAACAAGTGAGCCCACTGGGACTGGGACTGGGACTGCCTCTGGCTGCCTGGCTTCTTGGATACCAAGTTAAGAGAGTTCCATCACCAAGGAACTGAGGTATGTCACATTCTTTGGAACTGAATGAGGTCACTGCCTTGGCAACCACTTTGTCCTAACAGTTGCTTCCAAGGGTAACATAAGATGGAGTTTGCCCCTACTTCCTCTGACACTTTCATAAGGTAGAATGTATATCAACCATTGGCACCCTGGAACAGCTCTCCACCCAGGCCTGGTTTGGTCCATGTTCTCTACAATAAGAAGAGAGAGGCCGATTCAGACACATCCCTTCATCCTGACCAGGTTGTTTGCCATGGAAGATGACTTTTGCTCTCTCAGGTGCTTCATACCTGCTTACAACTTCTCCAGGTATGATTTGTGCATGGACATTTGAGGTTCTCTTAATGTGGAAGGTCCCCAACTCTCCTGTATTGTAAGAACCACTCTGTCCCTGCTCTTCTGTAAAATGATTGAGGGAACAGTGTATACTGGGGGTTAAAAACAGGTTTGATTTTGGTTATGTATGACTCTGTGCGATGAATAATGGTATTGGGAACCTGAAATATTTACAAGAATATTGAGGTGAAATATAAGTATGAAAACAGAAATCTAGGTATGATTTGAAGCCCAGAAGGGTTCTGCCCTTGATTGGGATACTGAACTTTGAATTATGTTCTGCAAATTTGTCTCAGATAATTTGATATACAATGGCATAGGACCTTGTACATTGGATGATTGAATTTAGAAGAGAACATCTAGTCAAAAAGGGATATTCAGTAGGATTAGGAAGATAGTCAGTAGGTTTCGGAAGAAGAGTGAGTATAGGATTTGGACCAAAAGTTCTTTAGCAATAGACTTTCAGTTATAGAGTGAAAGTATATTTCAGCACATATGAAGAGTCAGTCACTATGTTGAACTGGGGAAAATATGTAGAAAAGCAGATATCAATAGAAACATTACGAAATCAGGCAAAGTATAAAGTGAGTGATAGAATTAGACATTTTCAACAGGGTTGAGTTTGAATATATAAACTAGGAAAAAACAAAAATGTAGTCACCAATAGGATTGACAATTGACAGCATTAGGCAACCTGGAAATGGATGTTTTTAGAAATCCATGTTCACTTTCCATTTAGGCTTTGATACAATCATAAGTGTGACCTTTCCATTTTTTGTCCAGAATATTACTGTGATAATGAGGTGACATGAGTAATTCTTTCACCATTTCTGGGAGCAATATATTGAAGATGTAAAATAGAATCGGGGGTAGAAAGAGGTGTACCCTGTTTCTATGAACATAGAGAAAAAGCATGAATAGACCATACTGTGAATAAATAATATAACTTTTTTGAACTTTAAATAATGAATTGAACTGATATCTGAAAAATTAAAGGAAGTCGTATATTGATATACAATCATTCATTCCAACCAGTTATATATCTAATGGAAATATTAATGTTTTGGTTTATCATAAAGAGTGTGTGAGTTTTGCTTCAAAATGATTATGGAAATTCAAAATAATGTGTTTGGAAAGAAGTCTCATGAAAAGACCATTCAAGAAACCCTGACAATACATGTGTTCTGAAGCAAGAAGTGATTAAAGTTGAAACAAATGCCTATTAATTTGTGAACTTGTGGATGAAATGTATATCCTATGATGTGCAAAAACTGAGGAAACAATAATGTAGCAGTGTCGAATACAAATGAATGACAAATTACATATCATGTCCCATAGGAGTCTACTTGCATTGATGTTAGACTGGGTCAGTTACTGTAGAATAATTAGGATTTGTATGCACAATACACTGAAGTTAGTTTTCAGTACTAGGAAACAAATATGTATTTCAAGTGGATGAATATTTATGATTATAATCTTGTGAAAAGTTGATTACAAATCCACATACATGAACATGAATGAATTTAGAGAGTGTATATTAGACACATATATTCCATATTTTGAAAAATTTGGAGAGTATATCTATATCTATATCTACATCTATATGTATATCTATATATATCTATCTATTATATATATATATATATATATATATATATATATACACACACACGCACACACACACACACACACACACACACACACAACACTCACAGACATTAAAAAGTACCAATATAAATGCCAATCGAAATTCATCAGTAAATATATATCATCCACAGATGCAAACATATTTATTTTACTGAAGATGAGTTTATGTATAATGTTGTTGTACTAGGACGCTCTCCTATAGGTTGAATTTTCATTTCCAACAGCATTTAGGAGGAGTGAACTCTTCTCACAATTTGTATCTGCCAAGACAGCCACCTCACAAAAATGTACATGTGATACCTGGTAGGATTCTATATATGCATATAAATATACATGTGTGAATAGGCTACAGAAAAGGGAAACAAGAATTCACATATTTGTTAAGTTTAAAAACACATGGAGAATATTTCAATTAAAATTTGACTAGATTTATAACTCCTACCTTATATAATACAAATGTCAAGTCCACCTATACAACATGTCTCCTCTGAAGTGCTTGTATTTCTATTGTGTTGGGTTAATTTTCCCCATTATATTAGGATGAACTGTCTAAGTCTACCAGGTATGGGTTAATGTCAGGGATTCAGTACTTCGAATGGAAAATTTGAAAATGAATCCAATGCGTATGTAAATATATGCTGCACAATTTCCTCCCGCTCTCATCCAGAAGAATGCCTTGACATCACCTTCACCCCAAGTAAGACACAATTAGAGGAGAGGAGTTACAAAATCAGTGAATACATATCTGGAATGGAAAATGCTCAGCAGTTCACAACCTTGGAGGTGGTAGAAAAGTTTCCAAAACTAAGGGACAGGGTAAACACTCCACAAACATGGAGCTCTGCTGGCCTAAAAACTTTTTGAGAAACTCCTCTGAGATTCCGCACTTGAAATATATGTTGTTTTCAGGAGATTTGGCTTCCTTTGTAGTGAGACTATGAGAGCTGGGTCTGCATCTATGTGACCTGGAGGACATGGTTTCTTATTTTCCAAAGAACTAGATGAAGCAGTGCTGAATCCTCTCTTTGTAGGTTAACTGATGCCACTGGAGACTAAGTGTCTCCCCGTGTGGACTGTGAAGCCATTTGGTCCTCCTCCACTTTTTGTGGTGTTTTTCCTGCTGCACTGTGAGTTTGGTATTTGTTTCACGAAATACTAGGAGCTAAACTGGGATACAGTGCTGGAGGGAGTTGTGTCACGTGTGGTTGGTCAGGGTCTGCAAGGGAATGCACCAACTAGGCTTCTATCTCTCACAGCTTGGCCCATTGCCCCCTTGTCCATATCAACCTGATTCTTCATTTTCCTCTGAAGACTCTCCATATAACAAGATGCCTTTACATATAAGGGTCTGCTGGCTGCACCATGTCAGTTACAAGCCCTTTGGAATCCAATGGTAGATCCACATGGCCCTACCACGGATGTTTTATCAAACACCTCCCCACCACTGCTCTAGACCCACTACTCAGCAGGCTCCAACTTACTGGCATCTCTGTTCTACACCATTTTCATGAAACTCAGTAAATCAAGGCACTGTCTGGTATACTCATAATCAGCAACAGGACATCCAATGTTTCTCCAGTGCCACCTGGTCATAGGAATTTCAAAAATTTCATGGTATTTATCTAGCCATTTTTCAAGCATGAAGTTGGAGGCACTGTGGGTTTCAATTCATGCAGCAAACATTAAATGGTGAGGAAGCTCATTTCAATGAAATCTCTGGAGATCTCTAAAAGGCAAGGCTTCCCAAAGAGTGGACAAAAGGTCACATTAGGCCAGGCCCATTGAGGTCTACAATGTGAGGTCCATGTGTGTTTTGACTCTCAACTATGGCTGCCATTTCTTTAAGAATAAAATCATTTGATATCCTTGCTGAGTTTCCCAGGCCTCTGTGGAAATCCACCCGGGGCCTAGGTCTCAGTTTCCAAGAGCGACTTTCATGCGTGGCCTCTTAAAATCCCAACAAAATTCATGGCAATGCTTCTCTGAGTTCAGTTCCAAAACCCAGTCTCTAAGGGGAATCACACCAGAGTTCAAGCCCACGTGGACACAGTCATTTCTTCCAACTGTCACACAAATGACCAAAATTAAAACCGAAACACTCCCACATGGCCCTCATCCTATTCCATATAGTAACTCATCTTAACCTCTGGCTGGAGGTTTCCATGAGGGGCGCAGCCCAAGACAGTGTCCAAAATCAGCTCGTTTGCCCCTCATTTGCCTAAAGTCAGGGTGGCCTGGACACCGTTTCTGTGAACCAGGAATGATCAAAGAAGCCTGCCGTTAATTCTTCTGTGTTTCTCCAATTTGAGGCCTACTGATTTCAGGAATACATTCTTTATGTGATTTAAAGTTATTCGAAAACCCAAGCACCTCTGCAGAGATTTGAAGAACTCATTTGACCCAAAGAATCCCTATTCTCACTTATGGAGTTCAGGATTTTAACAGAGGAAGGCAAGAGAATTCATCCACAATGAAAGATTTTTTGCCCTTATGGTTTTGGATGCACGCAGGGGATCATTTTTAGATTCATCAGGTGCTGAGAATCTAAGTCACAGCCACACACATGGCCAAGAGGCTGATTCAGACACATCCTTTCCCAAAGCAATGAAGCCAGAAGCCACAGGTGATGCCCATTCATTTTCATTTGAAAACTGTTTTCTTCAGGCTTCACAAAGGGGTGGCCTGAGGCAAAGACCTTCCTGACATTCAGTGCAACACAACAATAAGTCAGCAAAAGGCCCAAAGCAGGGTTTCTGCACTGAGACTTTCCTGGTCACACTGATATCTGAGTTTTCTGAGATGCTCGCCATTCTCTTCAGCTATCCAGTACGTGGCCATGTCAGAGAGCTTGGAGGTGGTACCATTTTGGACACAAATCCATGAGCCTATTTTGGAGAGTGGCCAGAATTCGGGAAGAAAACAACAACTTAGAAAGATAGCAGATGTTGCACATCGATAAGACAAGCTGCAGTCCATTTATATATTGGCAGGATGAATTATGGGAAGATTTATACTAGACAGGACACATCCATTAATGCATTCTCTTTTCTAATGTCTACAACAATGGACACAGTGGAATACACAGAAACAGAAACACTCGCCGTGTCAAATGACTTACTAGAAACTGTCCACTCCAAACCAAACAAACCTACTTTCCTATCTATTCTCAGAACATGAGACAAAACAACAAACCCACACGCACTCCCACAAAGGCACCTCCTTCCCCCAAGTAGGTCTGTGACTATCTGGGGTGTCCTCTGACTGGTGGGCCATACTATGTTTTCCCAAAATGTCCTGTCTTCTCTCCGATCTTGTTTCCTTGAACAACTCTGTGAAGAAGTCAGGAAAAAGTGGTTAGCCACTACCTGTTTTCTCAGGAAAGGTCCATCTTCAGAGCTCTCCTGGCATGTGGCCTTCCTCACATCATTAGGTACCAAGAAAACTGACTCTGTCCTTGGTAAATCCAAACAAGTGAGCCCACTGGGACTGGGACTGGGACTGCCTCTGGCTGCCTGGCTTCTTGGATACCAAGTTAAGAGAGTTCCATCACCAAGGAACTGAGGTATGTCACATTCTTTGGAACTGAATGAGGTCACTGCCTTGGCAACCACTTTGTCCTAACAGTTGCTTCCAAGGGTAACATAAGATGGAGTTTGCCCCTACTTCCTCTGACACTTTCATAAGGTAGAATGTATATCAACCATTGGCACCCTGGAACAGCTCTCCACCCAGGCCTGGTTTGGTCCATGTTCTCTACAATAAGAAGAGAGAGGCCGATTCAGACACATCCCTTCATCCTGACCAGGTTGTTTGCCATGGAAGATGACTTTTGCTCTCTCAGGTGCTTCATACCTGCTTACAACTTCTCCAGGTATGATTTGTGCATGGACATTTGAGGTTCTCTTAATGTGGAAGGTCCCCAACTCTCCTGTATTGTAAGAACCACTCTGTCCCTGCTCTTCTGTAAAATGATTGAGGGAACAGTGTATACTGGGGGTTAAAAACAGGTTTGATTTTGGTTATGTATGACTCTGTGCGATGAATAATGGTATTGGGAACCTGAAATATTTACAAGAATATTGAGGTGAAATATAAGTATGAAAACAGAAATCTAGGTATGATTTGAAGCCCAGAAGGGTTCTGCCCTTGATTGGGATACTGAACTTTGAATTATGTTCTGCAAATTTGTCTCAGATAATTTGATATACAATGGCATAGGACCTTGTACATTGGATGATTGAATTTAGAAGAGAACATCTAGTCAAAAAGGGATATTCAGTAGGATTAGGAAGATAGTCAGTAGGTTTCGGAAGAAGAGTGAGTATAGGATTTGGACCAAAAGTTCTTTAGCAATAGACTTTCAGTTATAGAGTGAAAGTATATTTCAGCACATATGAAGAGTCAGTCACTATGTTGAACTGGGGAAAATATGTAGAAAAGCAGATATCAATAGAAACATTACGAAATCAGGCAAAGTATAAAGTGAGTGATAGAATTAGACATTTTCAACAGGGTTGAGTTTGAATATATAAACTAGGAAAAAACAAAAATGTAGTCACCAATAGGATTGACAATTGACAGCATTAGGCAACCTGGAAATGGATGTTTTTAGAAATCCATGTTCACTTTCCATTTAGGCTTTGATACAATCATAAGTGTGACCTTTCCATTTTTTGTCCAGAATATTACTGTGATAATGAGGTGACATGAGTAATTCTTTCACCATTTCTGGGAGCAATATATTGAAGATGTAAAATAGAATCGGGGGTAGAAAGAGGTGTACCCTGTTTCTATGAACATAGAGAAAAAGCATGAATAGACCATACTGTGAATAAATAATATAACTTTTTTGAACTTTAAATAATGAATTGAACTGATATCTGAAAAATTAAAGGAAGTCGTATATTGATATACAATCATTCATTCCAACCAGTTATATATCTAATGGAAATATTAATGTTTTGGTTTATCATAAAGAGTGTGTGAGTTTTGCTTCAAAATGATTATGGAAATTCAAAATAATGTGGTTGGAAAGAAGTCTCATGAAAAGACCATTCAAGAAACCCTGACAATACATGTGTTCTGAAGCAAGAAGTGATTAAAGTTGAAACAAATGCCTATTAATTTGTGAACTTGTGGATGAAATGTATATCCTATGATGTGCAAAAACTGAGGAAACAATAATGTAGCAGTGTCGAATACAAATGAATGACAAATTACATATCATGTCCCATAGGAGTCTACTTGCATTGATGTTAGACTGGGTCAGTTACTGTAGAATAATTAGGATTTGTATGCACAATTCACTGAAGTTAGTTTTCAGTACTAGGAAACAAATATGTATTTCAAGTGGATGAATATTTATGATTATAATCTTGTGAAAAGTTGATTACAAATCCACATACATGAACATGAATGAATTTAGAGAGTGTATATTAGACACATATATTCCATATTTTGAAAAATTTGGAGAGTATATCTATATCTATATCTACATCTATATGTATATCTATATATATCTATCTATTTATATATATATATATATATATATATATATATATATATATATATATATACACACACACACACGCACACACACACACACACACACACACACACAACATTCACAGACATTAAAAAGTACCAATATAAATGCCAATCGAAATTCATCAGTAAATATATATCATCCACAGATGCAAACATATTTATTTTACTGAAGATGAGTTTATGTATAATGTTGTTGTACTAGGACGCTCTCCTATAGGTTGAATTTTCATTTCCAACAGCATTTAGGAGGAGTGAACTCTTCTCACAATTTGTATCTGCCAAGACAGCCACCTCACAAAAATGTACATGTGATACCTGGTAGGATTCTATATATGCATATAAATATACATGTGTGAATAGGCTACAGAAAAGGGAAACAAGAATTCACATATTTGTTAAGTTTAAAAACACATGGAGAATATTTCAATTAAAATTTGACTAGATTTATAACTCCTACCTTATATAATACAAATGTCAAGTCCACCTATACAACATGTCTCCTCTGAAGTGCTTGTATTTCTATTGTGTTGGGTTAATTTTCCCCATTATATTAGGATGAACTGTCTAAGTCTACCAGGTATGGGTTAATGTCAGGGATTCAGTACTTCGAATGGAAAATTTGAAAATGAATCCAATGCGTATGTAAATATATGCTGCACAATTTCCTCCCGCTCTCATCCAGAAGAATGCCTTGACATCACCTTCACCCCAAGTAAGACACAATTAGAGGAGAGGAGTTACAAAATCAGTGAATACATATCTGGAATGGAAAATGCTCAGCAGTTCACAACCTTGGAGGTGGTAGAAAAGTTTCCAAAACTAAGGGACAGGGTAAACACTCCACAAACATGGAGCTCTGCTGGCCTAAAAACTTTTTGAGAAACTCCTCTGAGATTCCGCACTTGAAATATATGTTGTTTTCAGGAGATTTGGCTTCCTTTGTAGTGAGACTATGAGAGCTGGGTCTGCATCTATGTGACCTGGAGGACATGGTTTCTTATTTTCCAAAGAACTAGATGAAGCAGTGCTGAATCCTCTCTTTGTAGGTTAACTGATGCCACTGGAGACTAAGTGTCTCCCCGTGTGGACTGTGAAGCCATTTGGTCCTCCTCCACTTTTTGTGGTGTTTTTCCTGCTGCACTGTGAGTTTGGTATTTGTTTCACGAAATACTAGGAGCTAAACTGGGATACAGTGCTGGAGGGAGTTGTGTCACGTGTGGTTGGTCAGGGTCTGCAAGGGAATGCACCAACTAGGCTTCTATCTCTCACAGCTTGGCCCATTGCCCCCTTGTCCATATCAACCTGATTCTTCATTTTCCTCTGAAGACTCTCCATATAACAAGATGCCTTTACATATAAGGGTCTGCTGGCTGCACCATGTCAGTTACAAGCCCTTTGGAATCCAATGGTAGATCCACATGGCCCTACCACGGATGTTTTATCAAACACCTCCCCACCACTGCTCTAGACCCACTACTCAGCAGGCTCCAACTTACTGGCATCTCTGTTCTACACCATTTTCATGAAACTCAGTAAATCAAGGCACTGTCTGGTATACTCATAATCAGCAACAGGACATCCAATGTTTCTCCAGTGCCACCTGGTCATAGGAATTTCAAAAATTTCATGGTATTTATCTAGCCATTTTTCAAGCATGAAGTTGGAGGCACTGTGGGTTTCAATTCATGCAGCAAACATTAAATGGTGAGGAAGCTCATTTCAATGAAATCTCTGGAGATCTCTAAAAGGCAAGGCTTCCCAAAGAGTGGACAAAAGGTCACATTAGGCCAGGCCCATTGAGGTCTACAATGTGAGGTCCATGTGTGTTTTGACTCTCAACTATGGCTGCCATTTCTTTAAGAATAAAATCATTTGATATCCTTGCTGAGTTTCCCAGGCCTCTGTGGAAATCCACCCGGGGCCTAGGTCTCAGTTTCCAAGAGCGACTTTCATGCGTGGCCTCTTAAAATCCCAACAAAATTCATGGCAATGGTTCTCTGAGTTCAGTTCCAAAACCCAGTCTCTAAGGGGAATCACACCAGAGTTCAAGCCCACGTGGACACAGTCATTTCTTCCAACTGTCACACAAATGACCAAAATTAAAACCGAAACACTCCCACATGGCCCTCATCCTATTCCATATAGTAACTCATCTTAACCTCTGGCTGGAGGTTTCCATGAGGGGCGCAGCCCAAGACAGTGTCCAAAATCAGCTCGTTTGCCCCTCATTTGCCTAAAGTCAGGGTGGCCTGGACACCGTTTCTGTGAACCAGGAATGATCAAAGAAGCCTGCCGTTAATTCTTCTGTGTTTCTCCAATTTGAGGCCTACTGATTTCAGGAATACATTCTTTATGTGATTTAAAGTTATTCGAAAACCCAAGCACCTCTGCAGAGATTTGAAGAACTCATTTGACCCAAAGAATCCCTATTCTCACTTATGGAGTTCAGGATTTTAACAGAGGAAGGCAAGAGAATTCATCCACAATGAAAGATTTTTTGCCCTTATGGTTTTGGATGCACGCAGGGGATCATTTTTAGATTCATCAGGTGCTGAGAATCTAAGTCACAGCCACACACATGGCCAAGAGGCTGATTCAGACACATCCTTTCCCAAAGCAATGAAGCCAGAAGCCACAGGTGATGCCCATTCATTTTCATTTGAAAACTGTTTTCTTCAGGCTTCACAAAGGGGTGGCCTGAGGCAAAGACCTTCCTGACATTCAGTGCAACACAACAATAAGTCAGCAAAAGGCCCAAAGCAGGGTTTCTGCACTGAGACTTTCCTGGTCACACTGATATCTGAGTTTTCTGAGATGCTCGCCATTCTCTTCAGCTATCCAGTACGTGGCCATGTCAGAGAGCTTGGAGGTGGTACCATTTTGGACACAAATCCATGAGCCTATTTTGGAGAGTGGCCAGAATTCGGGAAGAAAACAACAACTTAGAAAGATAGCAGATGTTGCACATCGATAAGACAAGCTGCAGTCCATTTATATATTGGCAGGATGAATTATGGGAAGATTTATACTAGACAGGACACATCCATTAATGCATTCTCTTTTCTAATGTCTACAACAATGGACACAGTGGAATACACAGAAACAGAAACACTCGCCGTGTCAAATGACTTACTAGAAACTGTCCACTCCAAACCAAACAAACCTACTTTCCTATCTATTCTCAGAACATGAGACAAAAAAACAAACCCACACGCACTCCCACAAAGGCACCTCCTTCCCCCAAGTAGGTCTGTGACTATCTGGGGTGTCCTCTGACTGGTGGGCCATACTATGTTTTCCCAAAATGTCCTGTCTTCTCTCCGATCTTGTTTCCTTGAACAACTCTGTGAAGAAGTCAGGAAAAAGTGGTTAGCCACTACCTGTTTTCTCAGGAAAGGTCCATCTTCAGAGCTCTCCTGGCATGTGGCCTTCCTCACATCATTAGGTACCAAGAAAACTGACTCTGTCCTTGGTAAATCCAAACAAGTGAGCCCACTGGGACTGGGACTGGGACTGCCTCTGGCTGCCTGGCTTCTTGGATACCAAGTTAAGAGAGTTCCATCACCAAGGAACTGAGGTATGTCACATTCTTTGGAACTGAATGAGGTCACTGCCTTGGCAACCACTTTGTCCTAACAGTTGCTTCCAAGGGTAACATAAGATGGAGTTTGCCCCTACTTCCTCTGACACTTTCATAAGGTAGAATGTATATCAACCATTGGCACCCTGGAACAGCTCTCCACCCAGGCCTGGTTTGGTCCATGTTCTCTACAATAAGAAGAGAGAGGCCGATTCAGACACATCCCTTCATCCTGACCAGGTTGTTTGCCATGGAAGATGACTTTTGCTCTCTCAGGTGCTTCATACCTGCTTACAACTTCTCCAGGTATGATTTGTGCATGGACATTTGAGGTTCTCTTAATGTGGAAGGTCCCCAACTCTCCTGTATTGTAAGAACCACTCTGTCCCTGCTCTTCTGTAAAATGATTGAGGGAACAGTGTATACTGGGGGTTAAAAACAGGTTTGATTTTGGTTATGTATGACTCTGTGCGATGAATAATGGTATTGGGAACCTGAAATATTTACAAGAATATTGAGGTGAAATATAAGTATGAAAACAGAAATCTAGGTATGATTTGAAGCCCAGAAGGGTTCTGCCCTTGATTGGGATACTGAACTTTGAATTATGTTCTGCAAATTTGTCTCAGATAATTTGATATACAATGGCATAGGACCTTGTACATTGGATGATTGAATTTAGAAGAGAACATCTAGTCAAAAAGGGATATTCAGTAGGATTAGGAAGATAGTCAGTAGGTTTCGGAAGAAGAGTGAGTATAGGATTTGGACCAAAAGTTCTTTAGCAATAGACTTTCAGTTATAGAGTGAAAGTATATTTCAGCACATATGAAGAGTCAGTCACTATGTTGAACTGGGGAAAATATGTAGAAAAGCAGATATCAATAGAAACATTACGAAATCAGGCAAAGTATAAAGTGAGTGATAGAATTAGACATTTTCAACAGGGTTGAGTTTGAATATATAAACTAGGAAAAAACAAAAATGTAGTCACCAATAGGATTGACAATTGACAGCATTAGGCAACCTGGAAATGGATGTTTTTAGAAATCCATGTTCACTTTCCATTTAGGCTTTGATACAATCATAAGTGTGACCTTTCCATTTTTTGTCCAGAATATTACTGTGATAATGAGGTGACATGAGTAATTCTTTCACCATTTCTGGGAGCAATATATTGAAGATGTAAAATAGAATCGGGGGTAGAAAGAGGTGTACCCTGTTTCTATGAACATAGAGAAAAAGCATGAATAGACCATACTGTGAATAAATAATATAACTTTTTTGAACTTTAAATAATGAATTGAACTGATATCTGAAAAATTAAAGGAAGTCGTATATTGATATACAATCATTCATTCCAACCAGTTATATATCTAATGGAAATATTAATGTTTTGGTTTATCATAAAGAGTGTGTGAGTTTTGCTTCAAAATGATTATGGAAATTCAAAATAATGTGTTTGGAAAGAAGTCTCATGAAAAGACCATTCAAGAAACCCTGACAATACATGTGTTCTGAAGCAAGAAGTGATTAAAGTTGAAACAAATGCCTATTAATTTGTGAACTTGTGGATGAAATGTATATCCTATGATGTGCAAAAACTGAGGAAACAATAATGTAGCAGTGTCGAATACAAATGAATGACAAATTACATATCATGTCCCATAGGAGTCTACTTGCATTGATGTTAGACTGGGTCAGTTACTGTAGAATAATTAGGATTTGTATGCACAATTCACTGAAGTTAGTTTTCAGTACTAGGAAACAAATATGTATTTCAAGTGGATGAATATTTATGATTATAATCTTGTGAAAAGTTGATTACAAATCCACATACATGAACATGAATGAATTTAGAGAGTGTATATTAGACACATATATTCCATATTTTGAAAAATTTGGAGAGTATATCTATATCTATATCTACATCTATATGTATATCTATATATATCTATCTATTTATATATATATATATATATATATATACACACACACACACGCACACACACACACACACACACACACACAACATTCACAGACATTAAAAAGTACCAATATAAATGCCAATCGAAATTCATCAGTAAATATATATCATCCACAGATGCAAACATATTTATTTTACTGAAGATGAGTTTATGTATAATGTTGTTGTACTAGGACGCTCTCCTATAGGTTGAATTTTCATTTCCAACAGCATTTAGGAGGAGTGAACTCTTCTCACAATTTGTATCTGCCAAGACAGCCACCTCACAAAAATGTACATGTGATACCTGGTAGGATTCTATATATGCATATAAATATACATGTGTGAATAGGCTACAGAAAAGGGAAACAAGAATTCACATATTTGTTAAGTTTAAAAACACATGGAGAATATTTCAATTAAAATTTGACTAGATTTATAACTCCTACCTTATATAATACAAATGTCAAGTCCACCTATACAACATGTCTCCTCTGAAGTGCTTGTATTTCTATTGTGTTGGGTTAATTTTCCCCATTATATTAGGATGAACTGTCTAAGTCTACCAGGTATGGGTTAATGTCAGGGATTCAGTACTTCGAATGGAAAATTTGAAAATGAATCCAATGCGTATGTAAATATATGCTGCACAATTTCCTCCCGCTCTCATCCAGAAGAATGCCTTGACATCACCTTCACCCCAAGTAAGACACAATTAGAGGAGAGGAGTTACAAAATCAGTGAATACATATCTGGAATGGAAAATGCTCAGCAGTTCACAACCTTGGAGGTGGTAGAAAAGTTTCCAAAACTAAGGGACAGGGTAAACACTCCACAAACATGGAGCTCTGCTGGCCTAAAAACTTTTTGAGAAACTCCTCTGAGATTCCGCACTTGAAATATATGTTGTTTTCAGGAGATTTGGCTTCCTTTGTAGTGAGACTATGAGAGCTGGGTCTGCATCTATGTGACCTGGAGGACATGGTTTCTTATTTTCCAAAGAACTAGATGAAGCAGTGCTGAATCCTCTCTTTGTAGGTTAACTGATGCCACTGGAGACTAAGTGTCTCCCCGTGTGGACTGTGAAGCCATTTGGTCCTCCTCCACTTTTTGTGGTGTTTTTCCTGCTGCACTGTGAGTTTGGTATTTGTTTCACGAAATACTAGGAGCTAAACTGGGATACAGTGCTGGAGGGAGTTGTGTCACGTGTGGTTGGTCAGGGTCTGCAAGGGAATGCACCAACTAGGCTTCTATCTCTCACAGCTTGGCCCATTGCCCCCTTGTCCATATCAACCTGATTCTTCATTTTCCTCTGAAGACTCTCCATATAACAAGATGCCTTTACATATAAGGGTCTGCTGGCTGCACCATGTCAGTTACAAGCCCTTTGGAATCCAATGGTAGATCCACATGGCCCTACCACGGATGTTTTATCAAACACCTCCCCACCACTGCTCTAGACCCACTACTCAGCAGGCTCCAACTTACTGGCATCTCTGTTCTACACCATTTTCATGAAACTCAGTAAATCAAGGCACTGTCTGGTATACTCATAATCAGCAACAGGACATCCAATGTTTCTCCAGTGCCACCTGGTCATAGGAATTTCAAAAATTTCATGGTATTTATCTAGCCATTTTTCAAGCATGAAGTTGGAGGCACTGTGGGTTTCAATTCATGCAGCAAACATTAAATGGTGAGGAAGCTCATTTCAATGAAATCTCTGGAGATCTCTAAAAGGCAAGGCTTCCCAAAGAGTGGACAAAAGGTCACATTAGGCCAGGCCCATTGAGGTCTACAATGTGAGGTCCATGTGTGTTTTGACTCTCAACTATGGCTGCCATTTCTTTAAGAATAAAATCATTTGATATCCTTGCTGAGTTTCCCAGGCCTCTGTGGAAATCCACCCGGGGCCTAGGTCTCAGTTTCCAAGAGCGACTTTCATGCGTGGCCTCTTAAAATCCCAACAAAATTCATGGCAATGCTTCTCTGAGTTCAGTTCCAAAACCCAGTCTCTAAGGGGAATCACACCAGAGTTCAAGCCCACGTGGACACAGTCATTTCTTCCAACTGTCACACAAATGACCAAAATTAAAACCGAAACACTCCCACATGGCCCTCATCCTATTCCATATAGTAACTCATCTTAACCTCTGGCTGGAGGTTTCCATGAGGGGCGCAGCCCAAGACAGTGTCCAAAATCAGCTCGTTTGCCCCTCATTTGCCTAAAGTCAGGGTGGCCTGGACACCGTTTCTGTGAACCAGGAATGATCAAAGAAGCCTGCCGTTAATTCTTCTGTGTTTCTCCAATTTGAGGCCTACTGATTTCAGGAATACATTCTTTATGTGATTTAAAGTTATTCGAAAACCCAAGCACCTCTGCAGAGATTTGAAGAACTCATTTGACCCAAAGAATCCCTATTCTCACTTATGGAGTTCAGGATTTTAACAGAGGAAGGCAAGAGAATTCATCCACAATGAAAGATTTTTTGCCCTTATGGTTTTGGATGCACGCAGGGGATCATTTTTAGATTCATCAGGTGCTGAGAATCTAAGTCACAGCCACACACATGGCCAAGAGGCTGATTCAGACACATCCTTTCCCAAAGCAATGAAGCCAGAAGCCACAGGTGATGCCCATTCATTTTCATTTGAAAACTGTTTTCTTCAGGCTTCACAAAGGGGTGGCCTGAGGCAAAGACCTTCCTGACATTCAGTGCAACACAACAATAAGTCAGCAAAAGGCCCAAAGCAGGGTTTCTGCACTGAGACTTTCCTGGTCACACTGATATCTGAGTTTTCTGAGATGCTCGCCATTCTCTTCAGCTATCCAGTACGTGGCCATGTCAGAGAGCTTGGAGGTGGTACCATTTTGGACACAAATCCATGAGCCTATTTTGGAGAGTGGCCAGAATTCGGGAAGAAAACAACAACTTAGAAAGATAGCAGATGTTGCACATCGATAAGACAAGCTGCAGTCCATTTATATATTGGCAGGATGAATTATGGGAAGATTTATACTAGACAGGACACATCCATTAATGCATTCTCTTTTCTAATGTCTACAACAATGGACACAGTGGAATACACAGAAACAGAAACACTCGCCGTGTCAAATGACTTACTAGAAACTGTCCACTCCAAACCAAACAAACCTACTTTCCTATCTATTCTCAGAACATGAGACAAAACAACAAACCCACACGCACTCCCACAAAGGCACCTCCTTCCCCCAAGTAGGTCTGTGACTATCTGGGGTGTCCTCTGACTGGTGGGCCATACTATGTTTTCCCAAAATGTCCTGTCTTCTCTCCGATCTTGTTTCCTTGAACAACTCTGTGAAGAAGTCAGGAAAAAGTGGTTAGCCACTACCTGTTTTCTCAGGAAAGGTCCATCTTCAGAGCTCTCCTGGCATGTGGCCTTCCTCACATCATTAGGTACCAAGAAAACTGACTCTGTCCTTGGTAAATCCAAACAAGTGAGCCCACTGGGACTGGGACTGGGACTGCCTCTGGCTGCCTGGCTTCTTGGATACCAAGTTAAGAGAGTTCCATCACCAAGGAACTGAGGTATGTCACATTCTTTGGAACTGAATGAGGTCACTGCCTTGGCAACCACTTTGTCCTAACAGTTGCTTCCAAGGGTAACATAAGATGGAGTTTGCCCCTACTTCCTCTGACACTTTCATAAGGTAGAATGTATATCAACCATTGGCACCCTGGAACAGCTCTCCACCCAGGCCTGGTTTGGTCCATGTTCTCTACAATAAGAAGAGAGAGGCCGATTCAGACACATCCCTTCATCCTGACCAGGTTGTTTGCCATGGAAGATGACTTTTGCTCTCTCAGGTGCTTCATACCTGCTTACAACTTCTCCAGGTATGATTTGTGCATGGACATTTGAGGTTCTCTTAATGTGGAAGGTCCCCAACTCTCCTGTATTGTAAGAACCACTCTGTCCCTGCTCTTCTGTAAAATGATTGAGGGAACAGTGTATACTGGGGGTTAAAAACAGGTTTGATTTTGGTTATGTATGACTCTGTGCGATGAATAATGGTATTGGGAACCTGAAATATTTACAAGAATATTGAGGTGAAATATAAGTATGAAAACAGAAATCTAGGTATGATTTGAAGCCCAGAAGGGTTCTGCCCTTGATTGGGATACTGAACTTTGAATTATGTTCTGCAAATTTGTCTCAGATAATTTGATATACAATGGCATAGGACCTTGTACATTGGATGATTGAATTTAGAAGAGAACATCTAGTCAAAAAGGGATATTCAGTAGGATTAGGAAGATAGTCAGTAGGTTTCGGAAGAAGAGTGAGTATAGGATTTGGACCAAAAGTTCTTTAGCAATAGACTTTCAGTTATAGAGTGAAAGTATATTTCAGCACATATGAAGAGTCAGTCACTATGTTGAACTGGGGAAAATATGTAGAAAAGCAGATATCAATAGAAACATTACGAAATCAGGCAAAGTATAAAGTGAGTGATAGAATTAGACATTTTCAACAGGGTTGAGTTTGAATATATAAACTAGGAAAAAACAAAAATGTAGTCACCAATAGGATTGACAATTGACAGCATTAGGCAACCTGGAAATGGATGTTTTTAGAAATCCATGTTCACTTTCCATTTAGGCTTTGATACAATCATAAGTGTGACCTTTCCATTTTTTGTCCAGAATATTACTGTGATAATGAGGTGACATGAGTAATTCTTTCACCATTTCTGGGAGCAATATATTGAAGATGTAAAATAGAATCGGGGGTAGAAAGAGGTGTACCCTGTTTCTATGAACATAGAGAAAAAGCATGAATAGACCATACTGTGAATAAATAATATAACTTTTTTGAACTTTAAATAATGAATTGAACTGATATCTGAAAAATTAAAGGAAGTCGTATATTGATATACAATCATTCATTCCAACCAGTTATATATCTAATGGAAATATTAATGTTTTGGTTTATCATAAAGAGTGTGTGAGTTTTGCTTCAAAATGATTATGGAAATTCAAAATAATGTGTTTGGAAAGAAGTCTCATGAAAAGACCATTCAAGAAACCCTGACAATACATGTGTTCTGAAGCAAGAAGTGATTAAAGTTGAAACAAATGCCTATTAATTTGTGAACTTGTGGATGAAATGTATATCCTATGATGTGCAAAAACTGAGGAAACAATAATGTAGCAGTGTCGAATACAAATGAATGACAAATTACATATCATGTCCCATAGGAGTCTACTTGCATTGATGTTAGACTGGGTCAGTTACTGTAGAATAATTAGGATTTGTATGCACAATTCACTGAAGTTAGTTTTCAGTACTAGGAAACAAATATGTATTTCAAGTGGATGAATATTTATGATTATAATCTTGTGAAAAGTTGATTACAAATCCACATACATGAACATGAATGAATTTAGAGAGTGTATATTAGACACATATATTCCATATTTTGAAAAATTTGGAGAGTATATCTATATCTATATCTACATCTATATGTATATCTATATATATCTATCTATTTATATATATATATATATATATATATATATATATAATATACACACACACACACGCACACACACACACACACACACACACACACACACAACACTCACAGACATTAAAAAGTACCAATATAAATGCCAATCGAAATTCATCAGTAAATATATATCATCCACAGATGCAAACATATTTATTTTACTGAAGATGAGTTTATGTATAATGTTGTTGTACTAGGACGCTCTCCTATAGGTTGAATTTTCATTTCCAACAGCATTTAGGAGGAGTGAACTCTTCTCACAATTTGTATCTGCCAAGACAGCCACCTCACAAAAATGTACATGTGATACCTGGTAGGATTCTATATATGCATATAAATATACATGTGTGAATAGGCTACAGAAAAGGGAAACAAGAATTCACATATTTGTTAAGTTTAAAAACACATGGAGAATATTTCAATTAAAATTTGACTAGATTTATAACTCCTACCTTATATAATACAAATGTCAAGTCCACCTATACAACATGTCTCCTCTGAAGTGCTTGTATTTCTATTGTGTTGGGTTAATTTTCCCCATTATATTAGGATGAACTGTCTAAGTCTACCAGGTATGGGTTAATGTCAGGGATTCAGTACTTCGAATGGAAAATTTGAAAATGAATCCAATGCGTATGTAAATATATGCTGCACAATTTCCTCCCGCTCTCATCCAGAAGAATGCCTTGACATCACCTTCACCCCAAGTAAGACACAATTAGAGGAGAGGAGTTACAAAATCAGTGAATACATATCTGGAATGGAAAATGCTCAGCAGTTCACAACCTTGGAGGTGGTAGAAAAGTTTCCAAAACTAAGGGACAGGGTAAACACTCCACAAACATGGAGCTCTGCTGGCCTAAAAACTTTTTGAGAAACTCCTCTGAGATTCCGCACTTGAAATATATGTTGTTTTCAGGAGATTTGGCTTCCTTTGTAGTGAGACTATGAGAGCTGGGTCTGCATCTATGTGACCTGGAGGACATGGTTTCTTATTTTCCAAAGAACTAGATGAAGCAGTGCTGAATCCTCTCTTTGTAGGTTAACTGATGCCACTGGAGACTAAGTGTCTCCCCGTGTGGACTGTGAAGCCATTTGGTCCTCCTCCACTTTTTGTGGTGTTTTTCCTGCTGCACTGTGAGTTTGGTATTTGTTTCACGAAATACTAGGAGCTAAACTGGGATACAGTGCTGGAGGGAGTTGTGTCACGTGTGGTTGGTCAGGGTCTGCAAGGGAATGCACCAACTAGGCTTCTATCTCTCACAGCTTGGCCCATTGCCCCCTTGTCCATATCAACCTGATTCTTCATTTTCCTCTGAAGACTCTCCATATAACAAGATGCCTTTACATATAAGGGTCTGCTGGCTGCACCATGTCAGTTACAAGCCCTTTGGAATCCAATGGTAGATCCACATGGCCCTACCACGGATGTTTTATCAAACACCTCCCCACCACTGCTCTAGACCCACTACTCAGCAGGCTCCAACTTACTGGCATCTCTGTTCTACACCATTTTCATGAAACTCAGTAAATCAAGGCACTGTCTGGTATACTCATAATCAGCAACAGGACATCCAATGTTTCTCCAGTGCCACCTGGTCATAGGAATTTCAAAAATTTCATGGTATTTATCTAGCCATTTTTCAAGCATGAAGTTGGAGGCACTGTGGGTTTCAATTCATGCAGCAAACATTAAATGGTGAGGAAGCTCATTTCAATGAAATCTCTGGAGATCTCTAAAAGGCAAGGCTTCCCAAAGAGTGGACAAAAGGTCACATTAGGCCAGGCCCATTGAGGTCTACAATGTGAGGTCCATGTGTGTTTTGACTCTCAACTATGGCTGCCATTTCTTTAAGAATAAAATCATTTGATATCCTTGCTGAGTTTCCCAGGCCTCTGTGGAAATCCACCCGGGGCCTAGGTCTCAGTTTCCAAGAGCGACTTTCATGCGTGGCCTCTTAAAATCCCAACAAAATTCATGGCAATGCTTCTCTGAGTTCAGTTCCAAAACCCAGTCTCTAAGGGGAATCACACCAGAGTTCAAGCCCACGTGGACACAGTCATTTCTTCCAACTGTCACACAAATGACCAAAATTAAAACCGAAACACTCCCACATGGCCCTCATCTTATTCCATATAGTAACTCATCTTAACCTCTGGCTGGAGGTTTCCATGAGGGGCGCAGCCCAAGACAGTGTCCAAAATCAGCTCGTTTGCCCCTCATTTGCCTAAAGTCAGGGTGGCCTGGACACCGTTTCTGTGAACCAGGAATGATCAAAGAAGCCTGCCGTTAATTCTTCTGTGTTTCTCCAATTTGAGGCCTACTGATTTCAGGAATACATTCTTTATGTGATTTAAAGTTATTCGAAAACCCAAGCACCTCTGCAGAGATTTGAAGAACTCATTTGACCCAAAGAATCCCTATTCTCACTTATGGAGTTCAGGATTTTAACAGAGGAAGGCAAGAGAATTCATCCACAATGAAAGATTTTTTGCCCTTATGGTTTTGGATGCACGCAGGGGATCATTTTTAGATTCATCAGGTGCTGAGAATCTAAGTCACAGCCACACACAGGGCCAAAAGGCTGATTCAGACACATCCTTTCCCAAATCAATGAAGCCAGAAGCCACAGGTGATGCCCATTCATTTTCATTTGAAAACTGTTTTCTTCAGGCTTCACAAAGGGGTGGCCTGAGGCAAAGACCTTCCTGACATTCAGTGCAACACAACAATAAGTCAGCAAAAGGCCCAAAGCAGGGTTTCTGCACTGAGACTTTCCTGGTCACACTGATATCTGAGTTTTCTGAGATGCTCGCCATTCTCTTCAGCTATCCAGTACGTGGCCATGTCAGAGAGCTTGGAGGTGGTACCATTTTGGACACAAATCCATGAGCCTATTTTGGAGAGTGGCCAGAATTCGGGAAGAAAACAACAACTTAGAAAGATAGCAGATGTTGCACATCGATAAGACAAGCTGCAGTCCATTTATATATTGGCAGGATGAATTATGGGAAGATTTATACTAGACAGGACACATCCATTAATGCATTCTCTTTTCTAATGTCTACAACAATGGACACAGTGGAATACACAGAAACAGAAACACTCGCCGTGTCAAATGACTTACTAGAAACTGTCCACTCCAAACCAAACAAACCTACTTTCCTATCTATTCTCAGAACATGAGACAAAACAACAAACCCACACGCACTCCCACAAAGGCACCTCCTTCCCCCAAGTAGGTCTGTGACTATCTGGGGTGTCCTCTGACTGGTGGGCCATACTATGTTTTCCCAAAATGTCCTGTCTTCTCTCCGATCTTGTTTCCTTGAACAACTCTGTGAAGAAGTCAGGAAAAAGTGGTTAGCCACTACCTGTTTTCTCAGGAAAGGTCCATCTTCAGAGCTCTCCTGGCATGTGGCCTTCCTCACATCATTAGGTACCAAGAAAACTGACTCTGTCCTTGGTAAATCCAAACAAGTGAGCCCACTGGGACTGGGACTGGGACTGCCTCTGGCTGCCTGGCTTCTTGGATACCAAGTTAAGAGAGTTCCATCACCAAGGAACTGAGGTATGTCACATTCTTTGGAACTGAATGAGGTCACTGCCTTGGCAACCACTTTGTCCTAACAGTTGCTTCCAAGGGTAACATAAGATGGAGTTTGCCCCTACTTCCTCTGACACTTTCATAAGGTAGAATGTATATCAACCATTGGCACCCTGGAACAGCTCTCCACCCAGGCCTGGTTTGGTCCATGTTCTCTACAATAAGAAGAGAGAGGCCGATTCAGACACATCCCTTCATCCTGACCAGGTTGTTTGCCATGGAAGATGACTTTTGCTCTCTCAGGTGCTTCATACCTGCTTACAACTTCTCCAGGTATGATTTGTGCATGGACATTTGAGGTTCTCTTAATGTGGAAGGTCCCCAACTCTCCTGTATTGTAAGAACCACTCTGTCCCTGCTCTTCTGTAAAATGATTGAGGGAACAGTGTATACTGGGGGTTAAAAACAGGTTTGATTTTGGTTATGTATGACTCTGTGCGATGAATAATGGTATTGGGAACCTGAAATATTTACAAGAATATTGAGGTGAAATATAAGTATGAAAACAGAAATCTAGGTATGATTTGAAGCCCAGAAGGGTTCTGCCCTTGATTGGGATACTTAGCTTTGAATTATGTTCTGCAAAGTTGTCTCAGATAATTTGATATACAATGGCATAGGACCTTGTACATTGGATGATTGAATTTAGAAGAGAACATCTAGTCAAAAAGGGATATTCAGTAGGATTAGGAAGATAGTCAGTAGGTTTCGGAAGAAGAGTGAGTATAGGATTTGGACCAAAAGTTCTTTAGCAATAGACTTTCAGTTATAGAGTGAAAGTATATTTCAGCACATATGAAGAGTCAGTCACTATGTTGAACTGGGGAAAATATGTAGAAAAGCAGATATCAATAGAAACATTACGAAATCAGGCAAAGTATAAAGTGAGTGATAGAATTAGACATTTTCAACAGGGTTGAGTTTGAATATATAAACTAGGAAAAAACAAAAATGTAGTCACCAATAGGATTGACAATTGACAGCATTAGGCAACCTGGAAATGGATGTTTTTAGAAATCCATGTTCACTTTCCATTTAGGCTTTGGTACAATCATAAGTGTGACCTTTCCATTTTTTGTCCAGAATATTACTGTGATAATGAGGTGACATGAGTAATTCTTTCACCATTTCTGGGAGCAATATATTGAAGATGTAAAATAGAATCGGGGGTAGAAAGAGGTGTACCCTGTTTCTATGAACATAGAGAAAAAGCATGAATAGACCATACTGTGAATAAATAATATAACTTTTTTGAACTTTAAATAATGAATTGAACTGATATCTGAAAAATTAAAGGAAGTCGTATATTGATATACAATCATTCATTCCAACCAGTTATATATCTAATGGAAATATTAATGTTTTGGTTTATCATAAAGAGTGTGTGAGTTTTGCTTCAAAATGATTATGGAAATTCAAAATAATGTGTTTGGAAAGAAGTCTCATGAAAAGACCATTCAAGAAACCCTGACAATACATGTGTTCTGAAGCAAGAAGTGATTAAAGTTGAAACAAATGCTATTAATTTGTGAACTTGTGGATGAAATGTATATCCTATGATGTGCAAAAACCTGAGGAAACAATAATGTAGCAGTGTCGAATACAAATGAATGACAAATTACATATCATGTCCCATAGGAGTCTACTTGCATTGATGTTAGACTGGGTCAGTTACTGTAGAATAATTAGGATTTGTATGCACAATTCACTGAAGTAGTTTTCAGTACTAGGAAACAAATATGTATTTCAAGTGGATGAATATTTATGATTATAATCTTGTGAAAAGTTGATTACAAATCCACATACATGAACATGAATGAATTTAGAGAGTGTATATTAGACACATATATTCCATATTTTGAAAAATTTGGAGAGTATATCTATATCTATATCTACATCTATATGTATATCTATATATATCTATCTATTTATATATATATATATATATATATATATATACACACACACACACGCACACACACACACACACACACACACACAACATTCACAGACATTAAAAAGTACCAATATAAATGCCAATCGAAATTCATCAGTAAATATATATCATCCACAGATGCAAACATATTTATTTTACTGAAGATGAGTTTATGTATAATGTTGTTGTACTAGGACGCTCTCCTATAGGTTGAATTTTCATTTCCAACAGCATTTAGGAGGAGTGAACTCTTCTCACAATTTGTATCTGCCAAGACAGCCACCTCACAAAAATGTACATGTGATACCTGGTAGGATTCTATATATGCATATAAATATACATGTGTGAATAGGCTACAGAAAAGGGAAACAAGAATTCACATATTTGTTAAGTTTAAAAACACATGGAGAATATTTCAATTAAAATTTGACTAGATTTATAACTCCTACCTTATATAATACAAATGTCAAGTCCACCTATACAACATGTCTCCTCTGAAGTGCTTGTATTTCTATTGTGTTGGGTTAATTTTCCCCATTATATTAGGATGAACTGTCTAAGTCTACCAGGTATGGGTTAATGTCAGGGATTCAGTACTTCGAATGGAAAATTTGAAAATGAATCCAATGCGTATGTAAATATATGCTGCACAATTTCCTCCCGCTCTCATCCAGAAGAATGCCTTGACATCACCTTCACCCCAAGTAAGACACAATTAGAGGAGAGGAGTTACAAAATCAGTGAATACATATCTGGAATGGAAAATGCTCAGCAGTTCACAACCTTGGAGGTGGTAGAAAAGTTTCCAAAACTAAGGGACAGGGTAAACACTCCACAAACATGGAGCTCTGCTGGCCTAAAAACTTTTTGAGAAACTCCTCTGAGATTCCGCACTTGAAATATATGTTGTTTTCAGGAGATTTGGCTTCCTTTGTAGTGAGACTATGAGAGCTGGGTCTGCATCTATGTGACCTGGAGGACATGGTTTCTTATTTTCCAAAGAACTAGATGAAGCAGTGCTGAATCCTCTCTTTGTAGGTTAACTGATGCCACTGGAGACTAAGTGTCTCCCCGTGTGGACTGTGAAGCCATTTGGTCCTCCTCCACTTTTTGTGGTGTTTTTCCTGCTGCACTGTGAGTTTGGTATTTGTTTCACGAAATACTAGGAGCTAAACTGGGATACAGTGCTGGAGGGAGTTGTGTCACGTGTGGTTGGTCAGGGTTTGCAAGGGAATGCACCAACTAGGCTTCTATCTCTCACAGCTTGGCCCATTGCCCCCTTGTCCATATCAACCTGATTCTTCATTTTCCTCTGAAGACTCTCCATATAACAAGATGCCTTTACATATAAGGGTCTGCTGGCTGCACCATGTCAGTTACAAGCCCTTTGGAATCCAATGGTAGATCCACATGGCCCTACCACGGATGTTTTATCAAACACCTCCCCACCACTGCTCTAGACCCACTACTCAGCAGGCTCCAACTTACTGGCATCTCTGTTCTACACCATTTTCATGAAACTCAGTAAATCAAGGCACTGTCTGGTATACTCATAATCAGCAACAGGACATCCAATGTTTCTCCAGTGCCACCTGGTCATAGGAATTTCAAAAATTTCATGGTATTTATCTAGCCATTTTTCAAGCATGAAGTTGGAGGCACTGTGGGTTTCAATTCATGCAGCAAACATTAAATGGTGAGGAAGCTCATTTCAATGAAGTCTCTGGAGATCTCTAAAAGGCAAGGCTTCCCAAAGAGTGGACAAAAGGTCACATTCGGCCAGGCCCATTGAGGTCTACAATGTGAGGTCCATGTGTGTTTTGACTCTCAACTATGGCTGCCATTTCTTTAAGAATAAAATCATTTGATATCCTTGCTGAGTTTCCCAGGCCTCTGTGGAAATCCACCCGGGGCCTAGGTCTCAGTTTCCAAGAGCGACTTTCATGCGTGGCCTCTTAAAATCCCAACAAAATTCATGGCAATGCTTCTCTGAGTTCAGTTCCAAAACCCAGTCTCTAAGGGGAATCACACCAGAGTTCAAGCCCACGTGGACACAGTCATTTCTTCCAACTGTCACACAAATGACCAAAATTAAAACCGAAACACTCCCACATGGCCCTCATCTTATTCCATATAGTAACTCATCTTAACCTCTGGCTGGAGGTTTCCATGAGGGGCGCAGCCCAAGACAGTGTCCAAAATCAGCTCGTTTGCCCCTCATTTGCCTAAAGTCAGGGTGGCCTGGACACCGTTTCTGTGAACCAGGAATGATCAAAGAAGCCTGCCGTTAATTCTTCTGTGTTTCTCCAATTTGAGGCCTACTGATTTCAGGAATACATTCTTTATGTGATTTAAAGTTATTCGAAAACCCAAGCACCTCTGCAGAGATTTGAAGAACTCATTTGACCCAAAGAATCCCTATTCTCACTTATGGAGTTCAGGATTTTAACAGAGGAAGGCAAGAGAATTCATCCACAATGAAAGATTTTTTGCCCTTATGGTTTTGGATGCACGCAGGGGATCATTTTTAGATTCATCAGGTGCTGAGAATCTAAGTCACAGCCACACACATGGCCAAGAGGCTGATTCAGACACATCCTTTCCCAAAGCAATGAAGCCAGAAGCCACAGGTGATGCCCATTCATTTTCATTTGAAAACTGTTTTCTTCAGGCTTCACAAAGGGGTGGCCTGAGGCAAAGACCTTCCTGACATTCAGTGCAACACAACAATAAGTCAGCAAAAGGCCCAAAGCAGGGTTTCTGCACTGAGACTTTCCTGGTCACACTGATATCTGAGTTTTCTGAGATGCTCGCCATTCTCTTCAGCTATCCAGTACGTGGCCATGTCAGAGAGCTTGGAGGTGGTACCATTTTGGACACAAATCCATGAGCCTATTTTGGAGAGTGGCCAGAATTCGGGAAGAAAACAACAACTTAGAAAGATAGCAGATGTTGCACATCGATAAGACAAGCTGCAGTCCATTTATATATTGGCAGGATGAATTATGGGAAGATTTATACTAGACAGGACACATCCATTAATGCATTCTCTTTTCTAATGTCTACAACAATGGACACAGTGGAATACACAGAAACAGAAACACTCGCCGTGTCAAATGACTTACTAGAAACTGTCCACTCCAAACCAAACAAACCTACTTTCCTATCTATTCTCAGAACATGAGACAAAACAACAAACCCACACGCACTCCCACAAAGGCACCTCCTTCCCCCAAGTAGGTCTGTGACTATCTGGGGTGTCCTCTGACTGGTGGGCCATACTATGTTTTCCCGAAATGTCCTGTCTTCTCTCCGATCTTGTTTCCTTGAACAACTCTGTGAAGAAGTCAGGAAAAAGTGGTTAGCCACTACCTGTTTTCTCAGGAAAGGTCCATCTTCAGAGCTCTCCTGGCATTTGGCCTTCCTCACATCATTAGGTACCAAGAAAACTGACTCTGTCCTTGGTAAATCCAAACAAGTGAGCCCACTGGGACTGGGACTGGGACTGCCTCTGGCTGCCTGGCTTCTTGGATACCAAGTTAAGAGAGTTCCATCACCAAGGAACTGAGGTATGTCACATTCTTTGGAACTGAATGAGGTCACTGCCTTGGCAACCACTTTGTCCTAACAGTTGCTTCCAAGGGTAACATAAGATGGAGTTTGCCCCTACTTCCTCTGACACTTTCATAAGGTAGAATGTATATCAACCATTGGCACCCTGGAACAGCTCTCCACCCAGGCCTGGTTTGGTCCATGTTCTCTACAATAAGAAGAGAGAGGCCGATTCAGACACATCCCTTCATCCTGACCTGGTTGTTTGCCATGGAAGATGACTTTTGCTCTCTCAGGTGCTTCATACCTGCTTACAACTTCTCCAGGTATGATTTGTGCATGGACATTTGAGGTTCTCTTAATGTGGAAGGTCCCCAACTCTCCTGTATTGTAAGAACCACTCTGTCCCTGCTCTTCTGTAAAATGATTGAGGGAACAGTGTATACTGGGGGTTAAAAACAGGTTTGATTTTGGTTATGTATGACTCTGTGCGATGAATAATGGTATTGGGAACCTGAAATATTTACAAGAATATTGAGGTGAAATATAAGTATGAAAACAGAAATCTAGGTATGATTTGAAGCCCAGAAGGGTTCTGCCCTTGATTGGGATACTGAACTTTGAATTATGTTCTGCAAATTTGTCTCAGATAATTTGATATACAATGGCATAGGACCTTGTACATTGGATGATTGAATTTAGAAGAGAACATCTAGTCAAAAAGGGATATTCAGTAGGATTAGGAAGATAGTCAGTAGGTTTCGGAAGAAGAGTGAGTATAGGATTTGGACCAAAAGTTCTTTAGCAATAGACTTTCAGTTACAGAGTGAAAGTATATTTCAGCACATATGAAGAGTCAGTCACTATGTTGAACTGGGGAAAATATGTAGAAAAGCAGATATCAATAGAAACATTATGAAATCAGGCAAAGTATAAAGTGAGTGATAGAATTAGACATTTTCAACAGGGTTGAGTTTGAATATATAAACTAGGAAAAAACAAAAATGTAGTCACCAATAGGATTGACAATTGACAGCATTAGGCAACCTGGAAATGGATGTTTTTAGAAATCCATGTTCACTTTCCATTTAGGCTTTGGTACAATCATAAGTGTGACCTTTCCATTTTTTGTCCAGAATATTACTGTGATAATGAGGTGACATGAGTAACTCTTTCACCATTTCTGGGAGCAATATATTGAAGATGTAAAATAGAATCGGGGGTAGAAAGAGGTGTACCCTGTTTCTATGAACATAGAGAAAAAGCATGAATAGACCATACTGTGAATAAATAATATAACTTTTTTGAACTTTAAATAATGAATTGAACTGATATCTGAAAAATTAAAGGAAGTCGTATATTGATATACAATCATTCATTCCAACCAGTTATATATCTAATGGAAATATTAATGTTTTGGTTTATCATAAAGAGTGTGTGAGTTTTGCTTCAAAATGATTATGGAAATTCAAAATAATGTGTTTGGAAAGAAGTCTCATGAAAAGACCATTCAAGAAACCCTGACAATACATGTGTTCTGAAGCAAGAAGTGATTAAAGTTGAAACAAATGCCTATTAATTTGTGAACTTGTGGATGAAATGTATATCCTATGATGTGCAAAAACTGAGGAAACAATAATGTAGCAGTGTCGAATACAAATGAATGACAAATTACATATCATGTCCCATAGGAGTCTACTTGCATTGATGTTAGACTGGGTCAGTTACTGTAGAATAATTAGGATTTGTATGCACAATTCACTGAAGTTAGTTTTCAGTACTAGGAAACAAATATGTATTTCAAGTGGATGAATATTTATGATTATAATCTTGTGAAAAATTGATTACAAATCAACATACATGAACATGAATGAATTTAGAGAGTGTATATTAGACACATATATTCCATATTTTGAAAAATTTGGAGAGTATATCTATATCTATATCTATATCTACATCTATATATATATCTATATATATCTATCTATTTATATATATATATATATATATATATATATATATATATATACACACACACACACACACACGCACACACACACACACACACACAACACTCACAGACATTAAAAAGTACCAATATAAATGCCAATCGAAATTCATCAGTAAATTTATATCATCCACAGATGCAAACATATTTATTTTACTGAACATGAGTTTATGTATAATTTTGTTGTATTAGGACGCTCTCCTATAGGTTGAATTTTCATTTCCAACAGCATTTAGGAGGAGTGAACTCTTCTCACAATTTGTATCTGCCAAGACAGCCACCTCACAAAAATGTACATGTGATACCTGGTAGGATTCTATATATGCATATAAATATACATGTGTGAATAGGCTACAGAAAAGGGAAAAAAGAATTCACATATTTGTTAAGTTTGAAAACACATGGAGAATATTTCAATTAAAATTTGACTAGATTTATAACTCCTACCTTATATAATACAAATGTCAAGTCCACCTATACAACATGTCTCCTCTGAAGTGCTTGTATTTCTATTGTGTTGGGTTAATTTTCCCCATTATATTAGGATGAACTGTCTAAGTCTACCAGGTATGGGTTAATGTCAGGGATTCAGTACTTCGAATGGAAAATTTGAAAATGAATCCAATGCGTATGTAAATATATGCTGCACAATTTCCTCCCGCTCTCATCCAGAAGAATGCCTTGACATCACCTTCACCCCAAGTAAGACACAATTAGAGGAGAGGAGTTACAAAATCAGTGAATACATATCTGGAATGGAAAATGCTCAGCAGTTCACAACCTTGGAGGTGGTAGAAAAGTTTCCAAAACTAAGGGACAGGGTAAACACTCCACAAACATGGAGCTCTGCTGGCCTAAAAACTTTTTGAGAAACCCCTCTGAGATTCCACACTTGAAATATATGTTGTTTTCAGGAGATTTGGCTTCCTTTGTAGTGAGTCTATGAGAGCTGGGTCTGAATCTATGTGACCTGGAGGACATGGTTTCTTATTTTCCAAAGAACTAGATGAAGCAGTGCTGAATCCTCTCTTTGTAGGTTAACTGATGCCACTGGAGACTAAGTGTCTCCCCGTGTGGACTGTGAAGCCATTTGGTCCTCCTCCACTTTTTGTGGTGTTTTTCCTGCTGCACTGTGAGTTTGGTATTTGTTTCACGAAATACTAGGAGCTAAACTGGGATACAGTGCTGGAGGGAGTTGTGTCACGTGTGGTTGGTCAAGGTCTGCAAGGGAATGCACCAACTAGGCTTCTATCTCTCACAGCTTGGCCCATTGCCCCCTTGTCCATATCAACCTGATTCTTCATTTTCCTCTGAAGACTCTCCATATAACAAGATGCCTTTACATATAAGGGTCTGCTGGCTGCACCATGTCAGTTACAAGCCCTTTGGAATCCAATGGTAGATCCACATGGCCCTACCACGGATGTTTTATCAAACACCTCCCCACCACTGCTCTAGACCCACTACTCAGCAGGCTCCAACTTACTGGCATCTCTGTTCTACACCATTTTCATGAAACTCAGTAAATCAAGGCACTGTCTGGTATACTCATAATCAGCAACAGGACATCCAATGTTTCTCCAGTGCCACCTGGTCATAGGAATTTCAAAAATTTCATGGTATTTATCTAGCCATTTTTCAAGCATGAAGTTGGAGGCACTGTGGGTTTCAATTCATGCAGCAAACATTAAATGGTGAGGAAGCTCATTTCAATGAAATCTCTGGAGATCTCTAAAAGGCAAGGCTTCCCAAAGAGTGGACAAAAGGTCACATTAGGCCAGGCCCATTGAGGTCTACAATGTGAGGTCCATGTGTGTTTTGACTCTCAACTATGGCTGCCATTTCTTTAAGAATAAAATCATTTGATATCCTTTCTGAGTTTCCCAGGCCTCTGTGGAAATCCACCCGGGGCCTAGGTCTCAGTTTCCAAGAGCGACTTTCATGCGTGGCCTCTTAAAATCCCAACAAAATTCATGGCAATGCTTCTCTGAGTTCAGTTCCAAAACCCAGTCTCTAAGGGGAATCACACCAGAGTTCAAGCCCACGTGGACACAGTCATTTCTTCCAACTGTCACACAAATGACCAAAATTAAAACCGAAACACTCCCACATGGCCCTCATCTTATTCCATATAGTAACTCATCTTAACCTCTGGCTGGAGGTTTCCATGAGGGGCGCAGCCCAAGACAGTGTCCAAAATCAGCTCGTTTGCCCCTCATTTGCCTAAAGTCAGGGTGGCCTGGACACCGTTTCTGTGAACCAGGAATGATCAAAGAAGCCTGCCGTTAATTCTTCTGTGTTTCTCCAATTTGAGGCCTACTGATTTCAGGAATACATTCTTTATGTGATTTAAAGTTATTCGAAAACCCAAGCACCTCTGCAGAGATTTGAAGAACTCATTTGACCCAAAGAATCCCTATTCTCACTTATGGAGTTCAGGATTTTAACAGAGGAAGGCAAGAGAATTCATCCACAATGAAAGATTTTTTGCCCTTATGGTTTTGGATGCACGCAGGGGATCATTTTTAGATTCATCAGGTGCTGAGAATCTAAGTCACAGCCACACACATGGCCAAGAGGCTGATTCAGACACATCCTTTCCCAAAGCAATGAAGCCAGAAGCCACAGGTAATGCCCATTCATTTCCATTTGAAAACTGTTTTCTTCAGGCTTCACAAAGGGGTGGCCTGAGGCAAAGACCTTCCTGACATTCAGTGCAACACAACAATAAGTCAGCAAAAGGCCCAAAGCAGGGTTTCTGCACTGAGACTTTCCTGGTCACACTGATATCTGAGTTTTCTGAGATGCTCGCCATTCTCTTCAGCTATCCAGTACATGGCCATGTCACAGAGCTTGGAGGTGGTACATATTTTGGACACAAAACCATGAGCCTATTCTGGAGAGTGGCTAGAATTCAGGAAGAAAACAGCAACGTAGAAAGATAGCAGGTGTTGCACATCGATAAGACAAGCTGCAGTCCATTCATATATTGGGCAGGATGAATTATGGGAAGATTTATACTAGACAGGACACCTCCATTAATGCATTCTCTTTTTAATGTCTACAACAAGGGACACATTGGGATACACCGAAACAGAAACACTCGCCTGATCAAACAACTTACTAGAAACTGTCCACTCCAAACCAAACAAACAGCCTTTCCTACCTATTCTCAGAACATGAGACAAAACAACAAACCCACACCCACTCCCACAAAGGCACCTCCTTCCCCCAAGTAGGTCTGTGACTATCCGGAGTTTCCTCTGACTGGGGGCCATACTATGTTCCCCCGAAATGTCCTGTCTTCTCTCAGATCTTGTTTCCTTGTTCAACTCTTTGTAGTTTTCAGGAAAAAGTGGTGAGCCACTACCTGCTTTCTCAGGAAAGGTCCATCTTCAGAGTTCTCTTGGCATTAGGCCATCCTCACATCAGTAGGTACCAAGAAAACTGACTCTGTCCTTGGTAAATCCAAACAAGTGAGCCCACTGGGACTGGGACTGGGACTGCCTCTGGGTGCCTGGCCTCTTGGATACAAATTTCAGAGAGTTCCATCACCAAGGAAATGAGGTATGTCACTTTCTTTGGAACTGAATGAGTCACTTCCTTGGCAACCACATTGTCCTAACTGTTGCTTCCAAGGGTCCCATGAGATGGTGGCTTCCCCTACTTCCTGTGACACTTTCACAAGGGAGAATGGTATATCAACCATAGGCACCCAGGAACAGCTCTCCACACAGGCCTGGTTTGGTCCATCTTCTCTACAATAAGAAGAGAGAGGCTGATTCAGACACATCCCTTCTTTCTGACCAAGATATTTGCCATGGAAGATGACTTTTGCTCTCTCAGGTCCTTCATACCTGCCTACAACTTCTCCAGGTATCATTTCTGCATGGACCTTTGAGGTTCTCATCAGGTGGAATATCCCCAACTTTCCTGTATTGTAAGAACCACTTTGTCCCTGCTCTTCTGAAAGATGATTGAGGGACCAGTGTATAATTGGGGTTAAAAACAGGTTTGATATGGGTTACGAATGATTCTGTGCGATGAATAATGGTATTGGGAACCTGCAATGCTTACAAAATATAGATGTGAAATATAAGTATGAAAACAGAAATCTAGGTATGATTTGAAGCCCATAAGGGTTCTGCCCTTGATTGGGATACTTAGCTTTGAATTATGTTCTGCAAAGATGTCTCAGATAATTCGATATACAATGGCATAGGACCTTGTAAATTGGATGATTGAATTTAAAAGAGAGCACCCAGTCAAAAAGGGATATTCAGTAGGATTAGGAAGATAGTCGGTAGGTTTAGGAAGAAGAGTGAGTATAGGATTTGGACCAAAAGTTCTTTAGCAATAGACTTTCGGTTATAGAGTGAATGTAAATGTCAGCACATATGAAGAGTCAGTCACTATGTTGAACTGGGGAAAATATGTAGAAAAGCAGAGATCAATAGAAACATTACGAAATCAGGCAAAGTATAAAGTGAGTGATAGAATTAGACATTTTCAACAGGATTGAGTTTGAATATATAAATTAGAAAAAAACAAAAATGTAGTCACCAATAGGATTGACAATTGACAGCATTAGGCAACCTGGACATGGATGTTTTTAGAAATCCATGTTCACTTTCCATTTAGGATTTGGTACAATCATAAGTGTGACCTTTCCATTTTTTGTCCAGAATATTACTGTGATAATGAGGTGACATGAGTAATTCTTTCACCATTTCTGGGAGCAATATATTGAAGATGTAAAATCAGAATCGGGGGTACAAAGAGGTGTACCCTGTTTCTATGAACATAGAGAAAAAGCATGAATAGACCATACTGTGAATAAATAATATAACTTTATTGAACTTTAAATAATGAATTGAACTGATATCTGAAAAATTAAAGGAAATCGTATATTGATATACAATCATTCATTCCAACCAGTTATATATCTAAACGAAATATTAGTGTTTTGGTTTATCATGAAGAGTGTGTGAGTTTTGCTTCAAAATGACTATGGAAATTCAAAATAATGTGTTTGGAAAGAAGTCTCATGAAAAGACCATTCAAGAAACCCTGACAATACATGTGTTCTGAAGCAAGAAGTGATTAAAGTTGAAACAAATGCCTATTAATTTGTGAACTTGTGGATGAAATGTATATCCTATGATTTGCAAAAACTGAAGAAACAATAATGTACCAGTGTCGAATACAAATGAATGACAAATTACATATCATGTCCCATAGGAGTCTACTTGCATTGATGTTATACTGGGTCGGTTACTGTAGAATAATTAGGATATGGATGCACCATTCACTGAAGTTAGTTTTCAGTACTAGGAAACAAATATATATTTCAGGTGGATGAATATTTCTGATTATTATCTTGTGAAAAGTTGATTATAAATCCACATACATGAACATGAATGAATTTAGAGAGTGTATATTAGACATATATATTTCATATTTTGAAAAATTTGGGGAGTATATCTATATCTATATCTATATCTATATCTATATCTATATCTATATCCACACACACACACACACACACACACACACAACACTCACAGACATTAAAAAATACCAATATAAATGCCAATCGAAATTGATCAGTAAATATATATGATCCACAGATGCAAAAATATTTATTTTGCTGAACATGAGTTTATGTATAATGTTGTTTTACTAGGACGCTCTCCTATAGGTTGAATTTTCATTTCCAACAGCATTTAGGAGGAGTGAACTCTTCTCACAATTTGTATCTGCCAAGACAGCCACCTCACAAAAATGTACGTGTGATACCTGCTAGGATTCTATATATGCATATATATATATACATGTGTGAATAAGCTACAGAAAAGGGAAACAAGAATTCACATATTTGTTAAGTTTAAAAACACATGGAGAATATGTCCATTAAAATTTGAATACATTTATAACCCCTACCTTAAATAATTCAAATGTCAAGTCCAACTATACAACATGTCTCCTCTGAAGTGCTTGTATTTCTATTGTGTTGGGTTAATTTTCCCCATTATATTAGGATGAATAGTCTGAGTCTACTAGGTATGGCTTAGTGTCAGGAATTCAGCATTTCGAATGGAAAATTGGAAAATGAATCCAATGTGTATGTAAATATATGCTGCACAAATATCCTCCCGTTCTCATCCAGAAGAATGCCTTGACATTACCTTCACCCCAAGTAAGACACAATTAGAGGAGAAGAGTTACAAAATCAGTGAATACTTACCTGGAATGGAAAATGATCAGGAGTTCACAACCTTGGAGGTGGTAGAGGAGTTTGCAAAACTAAGGGACAGGGTAAACACTCCACAAACATGGAGCTCTGCTGGCCTAAAAACTTTTTGAGAAACTGCCTCTGAGCTTCTGTACTTGAAATATATGTTGTTTTCATGAGATTTGGCTTCCTTTGTAGTGAGACCATCAAAGCTGGGTCTGCATTTATGTGACCTGGAGGACATGGTTTCTTATTTTCCAATGAACAAGATGAAGCAGTGCTGAATCCTCTCTTTGTAGGTAAACTGAGACCACTGGGTACTAAGTGTCTCCCCGTGTGGACACTGAAGCCATTTGGTCCTCCTCCACTTTTTGTGGTGTTTTTGCTGCTGCACTGTGAGTTTGGTATTTGTTTCCCGAAATACTAGGAACTAAACTGGGACACAGTGCTGGAGGGAGTTCTGTCACGTGTGGTGGGTCATGGTCTGCAAGAGAATGCACCAACTAGGCTTCTATCTCTCACAGCTTGCCCAATTGACTCCATGTCCATATCAACCTGATTCTTAATTTTCCTCTGAAAACTCTCCATATAACAAGATGCCTTTACATATAAGGGTCTGCTGGCTGCACCATGTCAGTTACAAGCCCTTTGGAATCCAAAGGTAGATCCACATGGCACTACCATGGATGTTTTATCAAACACCTCTCCACCACTGCTCTAGACCCACTACTCAGCAGACTCCAACTTACTGGCATCTCTGTTCTACACCATTTTTATGAAACTCAGTAAATCAAGGCACTGTCTGGTATACTCATGATCGGCAACAGGACATCCAATGTTTCTCCAGTGCCACCTGGTCATTGGAATTTCAAAAATTTCATGGTATTTATTTAGCCATTTTTCAAGCATGAAGTTGGAGGCACTGTGGGTTTCAATTCATTCAGCAAACATTAAATGGTGAGGAAGCTCATTTCAATGAAATCTCTGGAGAACCCTCACAGGCAAGGCTTCCCAAAGAGTGAACAAAAGGTCACATTTGGCCAGGCCCATTGAGGTCTACAATGTGAGGTCCATGTGTGTTTTGACTCTCAACTATGGCTGCCATTTCTTTAAGAATTATATAATGTGATATCCTTGCTGAGATTCCCAGGCCTCTGTGGAAATCCACCGGGGCCTAGGTCTCAGTTTCCAAGAGCGACTTTCATGCGTGGCCTCTTAAAATCCCAACAAAATTCATGCCAATGCTTCTCTGAGTTCAGTTTCAAATCCCAGTCTCTAAGGGGAATCACACCAGAGTTCAAGCCCACGTGGACCCAGTCATTTTTTCCAATGCCACACAAATGATCAAAATTAAAATCAAAACACTCCCACATGGCCCTCATCTTATTCCATATAGTCAATCATCTTAACATCTGGGTGGAGGTTTCCATGAGGGGCGCAGCCAAAGACAGTGTCCAAAATCAGCTCGTTTGCCCCTCATTTTCCTAAAGTCAGGGTAGCCTGGACACCGGTTCTGTGAACCAGGATTGAACAAATAAGCCTGCCGTTAATACTTCTGTGTTTCTCCAATTTGATGCCTACTGATTTTATGTATCGATTCTTTAGGTGATTTCGAGTCATGCGAAAACACAAGCACCTCTGCAGGGCTTTGAAGAACTCATTTGACCCAAAGAATCCCTATTCTCATTTGATGGAGTACAGGAACCTAACAGAGGAAGGAAAGAGACTTCATCCCCAATGAATGATATTTTTGCCATTTTGGTTTTGGAAGCTCACATGGGATCATTCTTAAGATCCATCAGGTTCTGTGAATCTAAGTCACAGCCACACACAGGTCCAAGAGGCTGATAAAGACACATCCCTTTCCAAAGCAATTAAGCAAAGAGCCACAGGTGAAGCCCATTCATTTCCATTTGAAAACTGTTTTCTTCAGGCTTCACAAAGGAGTGGCCTGAGGCAAAGACCTTCCTGACATTGAGTGCAACAAAACAATACTTAAGCAAAAGGCCCAAAGCAGGGTTTCTGCACTGAGACTTTCCTGGTCACGCTGATATCTGAGTTGTCTGAGATTCTCGCCATTCTCTTCAGCTATCCAGTACATGGCCATGTCACAGAGCTTGGAGGTGGTACATATTTTGGACACAAATCCATGAGCCTATTCTGGAAAGTGTCCAGAATTCAGAAAGAAAACAACAACTTAGAAAGATAGCAGGTGTTGCACATCGATAAGACAAGCTGCAGTCCTTTCATATATTGGGCAGGATGAATTATGGGAAGATATATACTAGACAGGGACACCCATTAATGCATTCTCTTTTCTAATGTCTACAACAACGAACACAGGGGGATACACAGAAACAGAAAAACTCGCCGTGTCAAATGAGTTACTAGAAACTGTCCATTCCAAACCAAACAAACCTACTTTCCTATCTATTCTCAGAACATGAGACAAAACAACAAACCCACACCCACTCCCACAAAGGCACCTCCTTCCCCCAAGTAGGTCTGTGACTATCCGGAGTGTCCTCTGACCAGTGGGCCATACTATGTTCCCCCAAAATGGACTGTCTTCTCTCAGATCTTGTTTCATTGACCAACTCTGTGAAGATGTCAGGAAAAAGTGGTTAGACACTACCTGTTTTCTCAGGAAAAATCCATCTTCCCAGCTCTCCTGGCGTTTGGCCATCCTCACATCATTAGGTACCAAGAAAACTGACTCTGTCCTTGGTAATTCCAAACAAGTGAGCCCACTGGGACTGGGACTTGGACTGCCTCTGGGTGCCTGGCTTCTTGGATACCAAGTTCAGAGAGTTCCATCACCAAGGAAATGAGGTACGTCACATTCTTTGGAACTGAATGAGGTCCCTGCCTTGGCACCCACTTTGTCCAAACAGTTGCTTCCAAGGGTAACATAAGATGGAGGTTGCCCCTACTTCCTGTGACACTTTCATAAGGTAGAATGTATATCAACCATTGGCACCCAGGAACAGCTCTCCACTCATGCCTGGTTTGGTCCATCATCTCTAAAATAAGAAGAGAGAGGCAGATTCAGACACATCCCTTCATCCTGACCAGGTTCTTTTCCATGGAAGAGGACTTTTGCTCTCTCTGGTGCTTCATACCTTCCTACAACTTCTCCAGGTATCATTTGTGCATGGACATTTGAGGTTCTCATCAGGTGGAAGGCCCCCAACTTTCCTGTATTGTAAGAACCACTCTGTCCCTGCTCTTCTGTAAATTGATTGAGGGAACAGTGTATACTTGGGGTTAAAAACAGGTTTCATTTGGGTTAGGAATGATTCTGTGCGATGAATAATGGTATTGGAAACATGCAATATTTACAAGAATATAGAGTTGAAATATAAGTATGAAAACAGAAATCAAGGTATGATTTGAAGCCCAGAATAGTGTTGCCCTTGATTGGGATACTTAGCTTTGAATTATGTTCTGCAAAGTTGTCTCAGATAATTCGATATACAATGGCATAGGACCTTGTAATTTGGATGATTGAATTTAGAAGAGAACATCCAGTCAAAAAGGGATATTCAGTAGGATTAGGAAGATAGTCGGTAGGTTTAGGAAGAAGAGTGAGTATAGGATTTGGACCAAAAGTTCTTTAGCAATAGACTTTCGGTTATAGAGTGAATGTAAATGTCAACACATATGAAGAGTCAGTCAGTATGTTGAACTGGGGAAAATATGTAGAAAAGCCGATATCAATAGAAACATTACGAAATGAGGCAAAGTATAAAGTAAGTGATAGAATTAGACATTTTCAACAGGGTTGAGTTTGAATATATAAATTAGGAAAAAACAAATATGTAGTCACCAATAGAATTGACAATTGACAGCATTAGGCAACCTGGACATAGATGTTTTTAGAAATCCATGTTCACTTTCAATTTAGGCTTTGGTACAATCATAAGTGTGACCTTTCCATTTTTGTCCAGAATATTACTGTGATAATGAGGTGACATGAGTATTTCTTTCACCATTTCTGGGAGCAATATATTGAAGATGTAAAATTAGAATTGGTTGTACAAAGAGGTGTACCCTGTTTGTATGAACATAGAGAAAAAGCATGAATAGACCATACTGTGAATAAATAATATAACTTTTTTGAACTTTAAATAATGAATTGAACTGATATCTGAAAAATTAAAGGAAATCGTATATTGATATACAATCATTAATTCCAACCAGTTATTTATCTAATGGAAATATTAGTGTTTTCTTTTATCATGAAGAGTTTGTGAGTTTTGCTTCAAAATGATTATGGAAATTCAAAATAATGTGTTTGGAAAGAAGTCTCATGAAAAGACCAGTCAAGAAACCCTGACAATACATGTGTTCTGAAGCAAGAAGTGATTAAAGTTGAAACAAATGCCTATTAATTTGTGAACTTGTGGGTGAAATGTATATCCTATGATGTGCAAAAACTGAAGAAACAATAATGTAGCAGTGTCGAATACAAATGAATGACAAATTACATATCATGTCCCATAGGAGTCTACTTGCATTGATGTTAGACTGGGTCAGTTACTGTAGAATAATTAGGATATGTATGCACCATTCACTGAAGTTAGTTTTCAGTACTAGGAAACAAATATGTATTTCAGGTGCATGAATATTACTGATTATAATCTTGTGAAAAGTTGATTATAAATCCACATACATGAACAAGAATGAATTTAGAGAGTGTATATTAGACACATATATTTCATATTTTGAAAAATTTGGAGAGTATATCTATATCTATATCTATATCTATACACACACACACACACACACACACACACACAACACTCACAGACATTAAAAAGTACCAATATAAATGCCAATCGAAATTCATCAGTAAATATATGTCATCCAGAAATGCAAAAATATTTATTTTACTGAATATGACTTTATGTATAACGTTGTTCGACTAGGACGGTCTCCTATAGGTTGAATTTTTATTTCCAACAGCATTTAGGAGGAGTGAACTCTTCTCACAATTTGTATCTGCTAAGAAAGCCACCTCACAAAATGTACATGTGATACCTGCTAGGATTCTATATATGCATATATATATACATGTGTGAATAGGCTAAAGAAAAGGGAAACAAGAATTCACATATTTGTTAAGTTTAAAAACACATGGAGAATATGTCCATTAAAATTTGAATACATTTATAACTCCTACCTTATATAATGCAAATGTCAAGTCCAACTATACAACATGTCTCCTCTGAAGTGCTTGTATTTCTATTGTGTTGGGTTAATTTTCCCCATTATATTAGGATGAATAGTCTGAGTCTACTAGGTATGGCTTAGTGTCAGGAATTCAGCATTTCGAATGGAAAATTGGAAAATGAATCCAATGTGTATGTAAATATATGCTGCACAAATATCCTCCCGCTCTCATCCAGAAGAATGCCTTGAAATTACCTTCACCCCAAGTAAGACACAATTAGAGGAAAAGAGTTACAAAATCAGTGAATACATATCTGGAATGGAAAATGCTCAGGAGTTCACAACCTTGGAGGTGGTAGAGGAGTTTGCAAAACTAAGGGACAGGGTAAACACTCCACAAATATGGAGCTCTGCTGGCCTAAAAACTTTTTGAGAAACTGCCTCTGAGCTTCCGCCCTTGAAATATATGTTGTTTTCAGGAGATTTGTCTTCCTTTGTAGGGAGACCATCAAAGCTGGGTCTGCATCTATGTGACCTGGAGGACATGGTTTCTTATTTTCCAATGAACAAGATGAAGCAGTGCTGAATCCACTCTTTGTAGGTAAACTGAGGCCACTGGGGACTAAGTTTCTCCCCGTGTGGACTGTAAAGCCATTTGGTCCTCAACCACTTTTTGTGGTTTTTTTTGCTGCTGCACTGTGATTTTGGTATTTGTTTCACGAAATACTAGGAGCTAATCTGGGACAGAGTGCTGGAGGGAGTTCTGTCACGTGTGGTGGGTCAGGGTCTGCTAGAGAATGCACCAAATAAGCTTCGATCTCTCACAGCTTGCCCCATTTCCCCCTTGTCCATATCAACCTGATTCTTAATTTTCCTCTGAAAACTCTGCATACAACAAGATGGTTTTACATATAAGGGTCTGCTGGCTGTACCACGCCAGTTACAAGCCATTTGGAATCCAATGGTAGATCCACATGGCCCTACCACGGATGTTTTATCAAACACCTCCCAACCACTGCTCTAGACCCACTACTCAACAGGCTCCAACTTACTGCCATCCTATTCTACACCATTTTCATGAAACTCCGTAAATCAAGGCACTGTCTGGTATACTCATGATCAGCAACAGGACATCCAATGTTTCTCCAGTGCCACCTGGTCATAGAAATTTCAAAACTTTCATGGTATTTATCTAGCCAATTTTCAAGCATGAAGTTGGAGGCACTGTGGGTTTCAATTCATTCAGCAAACATTAAATGGTGAGGAAGCTCATTTCAATGAAATCTCTGGAGAACTCTCACAGGCAAGGCTTTCCAAAGAGTGGTCAAAAGGTCACATTAGGCCAGGCGCATTGAGGTCTACAATGTGAGGTCCATGTGTGTTTTGACTCTCAACTATGGCTGCCATGTCTTTAAGAATAAAATCATGTGATATCCTTGCTGAGATTCCCAGGCCTCTTTGGAAATCCACCCGGGGCCTAGGTCTCAATTTCCAAGAGCGACTTTCATGCGTGGCCTCTTGAAATTCTAACAAAATTCATGGCAATGCTTCTCTGAGTTCAGTTCTAAAACCCAGTCTCTAAGGGGAATCACACCAGAGTTCAAGCCCACGTTTACCCAGTCATTTTTTCCAATGCCACACAAATGACCAAAATTAAAACCGAAACACTCCCACATGGCCCTCATCTTATTCCATATAGTAACTCATCTTAACCTCTGGCTGGAGGTTTCCATGAGGGGCGCAGCCATAGACAGTGTCCAAAATCAGCTCGTTTTCCCCTCATTTGCCTAAAGTCAGGGTGGCCTGGACACCGTTTCTGTGAACCAGCAATGATCAAATAAGCCTGCCGTTAATTCTTCTGTGTTTCTCCTATTTGAGGCCTACTGATTTCAGGAATAGATTCTTTATGTGATTTAAAGTTATTCGAAAACCCAAGCACCTCTGCAGAGATTTGAAGAACTCATTTGACTCAAAGAATCCCTATTCTCACTAGATGGAGTTCAGGAACCTAACAGAGGAAGGCAAAAGACTTCATCCACAATGAATGATTTTTTGCCCTTATGGTTTTGGATGCACGCATGGGATCATTCTTTAGATTCATCAGGTGCTGAGAATCTAAGTCACAGCCAAACACATGGCCAAGAGGCTGATTCAGACACATCCATTCTCAAAGCAATGAAGCCAGAAGCCACAGGTGATGCCCATTCATTTGTATTTGAAAACTGTTTTCTTCAGGCTTCACAAAGGGGTGGCCTGAGGCAAAGACCTTCCTGACATTCAGTGCAACACAACAATTAGTAAGCAAATTGCCCAAAGCAGGGTTTCTGCACTGAGACTTTCCTGGTCACACTGATATCTGAGTTTTCTGAAATGCTCGCCATTCTCTTCAGCTATCCATTACATGGACATGTCACAGAGCTTGGAGGTGGTACGTATTTTGGACACAAAACCATGAGCCTATTCTGGAGAGTGGCCAGAATTCAGGAAGAAAACAGCATCTTAGAAAGATAGTAGGTGTTGCACATCGATAAGACAAGCTGCAGTCCATTCATATATTGGGCAGGATGAATTATGGGAAGACTTATACTAGACAGGACACATCAATTAATGCATTCTCTTTTTAATGTCTACAACAACAGACACATTGGGATACACCGAAACAGAAACACTCGCCTTGTCAAACAACTTACTAGAAACTGTCCACTACAAACCAAACAAACCGCCTTTCCTACCTATTCTCAGAACATGAGACAAAACAACAAACCCACACCCACTCCCACAAAGGCACCTCCTTACCCCAAGTAGGTCTGTGACTATCCGGAGTTTCCTCTGACTGCGGGCCATACTGTGTTCCCCCGAAATGGCCTGTCTTCTCTCAGATCTTGTTTCCTTTTTCAACTCTGTGTAGTTGTCAGGAAAAAGTGTTTAGCCACTACCTGCTTTCTCAGGAAAGGTCCCTCTTTAGAGTTCTCCTGGCATTAGGCCATCCTCACATCAGTAGGTACCAAGAAAACTGACTCTGTCCTTGGTAAATCCAAACAAGTGAGCCCACTGGGACTGGGACTGGGACTGCCTCTGGGTGCCTGGCTTCTTGGATACAAATTTCAGAGAGTTCCATCACCAAGGAAATGAGGTATGTCACATTCTTTGGAACTGAATGAGGTCACTGCCTTGGCAACCACTTTGTCCTAACTGTTGCTTCCAAGGGTCCCATGAGATGGAGGCTTCCCCTACTTCCTGTGACACTTTCACAAGGTAGAATGGTATATCAACCATAGGCACCCAGGAACAGCTCTCCACACAGGCCTGGTTTGGTCCATCTTCTCTACAATAAAAAGAGAGAGGCTGATTCAGACACATCCCTTCATCCTGACCAGGTTATTTGCCATGGAAGATGACTTTTGCTCACTCAGGTCCTTCATACCTGCCTACAACTTCTCCAGGTATCATTTCTGCATGGACCTTTGAGGTTCTCAGCAGGTGGAAGATCCCATAATTTCCTGTATTGTAAGAACCTCTCTGTCCCTGCTTTTCTGTAAAATGAGATTGAGGGAACAGTGTGCGCTTAGGGTTAATAACAGGTTTGATTTGGGTTATGAATCATTCTGTGTGATGAATAATGGTATTGGGAACCTGTGATATTTACAAGAATATAGATGTGAAATAAAAGTATGAAAACAAAAATCTAGGTATGATTTGAAGCCCAGAAGGGTTTTCCCCTTGATTGGGATACTTAGCTTTGAATTATGTTCTGCAAAGATGTCTCAGATAATTCGATATACAAGGGAGTAGGACCTTGTACCTATGATGATTGAATTTAGAAAAGAACATCCAGGCAAAAAGTGATAATCGTTAGGATTAGGAAGATAGTCGATAGCTTTAGGAAGAAGAGTGAGTATAGGATTTGGACCAAATGTTCTTTACCAGTAGGGTTTCGGTTATGGAGTGAATGTAGATGTCAGTACATATGAAGAGTCAGTCACTATGGTGAACTGGGGAAAATATGTAGAAAAGCAGATATCAATAGAATCATTACAAAATCAGGCAAAGTATAAAGTGAGTGATAGAATTTGTCATTTTCAACAGGGTTGAGTTTGAATATATAAATTAGATGGAAACAAATATGTAGTCACCAACAGGATTGACAATTGATAGCATTAGGCAACCTGGACATGGATGTTTTTAGTAATCTATGTTCACTTTCCATTTAGGCTTTGGTACAATCATAAGAGTGAGAGTGACCTTTCCATTTTTTGTCCAGAATATTACTGTGATAATGAGGTGACATGAGTATTTCTTTCACCATTTCTGGGAGCAATATATTGAATATTTAAAATTAGAATTGGGGGTACAAAGAGGTGTACCCTGTGTCTATGAACATAGAGATAAAGCATGAATAGAACATACTGTGACTAAATAATACAACTTTTTTGAACTTTAAATAATGAATTGAATTGATATCTGAAAAATTAAAGGAAATCATATATTGATACACAATCATTCATTCCAACCAGTTATATATCTCATGGAAATATTAGTGTTTTGGTTTATCATGAAGAGTGTGTGAGTTTTGCTTCAAAAGTGATTATGGAAATCTAAAATAATGTGTTTGGAAAGAAGTCTCATGAAAAGACCTGTCAAGAAACCCTGACAATACTTGTGTTCTGAAGCAAGAAGTGATTAAAGTTGAAACAAATGCCTATAAATTTGTGAACTTGTGGATGAAGTGTATAACTTAAAATGTGCAAAAACTGAAGAAATAATAATGTACCATTGTTGAATACATATGAACGTCAAATTACATATCATGTCCCATAGGAGTCTACTTGCATTGATGTTAGACTGGGTGAGTTTCTGTAGAATAATGAGGATTTGTATGCCCCATTCACTGAAGTTAGTTTTCAGTACTAGGAAACAATTATGTATTTCAGGTGGATGAATATTTCTGATTATGATCTTGTGAAAAGTTGATTATAAATCCACATACATGAACATGAATGAATTTAGAGGGTTTACATTAGACACATATATTTTATATTTTGAAACATCTGCAGAGTGTACAGATATATTATACACACACACAAAAAAAAAAACACTCACATACATTTAATAGTAGCAATATATATGCGAATCGAAATTCATCAGTAAATATATATCATCCACAGATGCAAAAATATTTATTTTACTGAACATGAATTTATGCATAATGTTCTTCTACTAGGAAGCTCCCCTATAGGTTGAATTTTCAGTTCCAACAGCGTTTAGGAGGAGTGAACTCTTCTCACAGTTTGTATATGCCAATCAGCCACCTCAAAAATGTACGTGTGATACCTGGTAGGATTCTATATGTGCATATAAATATACAAGTGTGAATAGGCTAAAGAGAAAGGGAAACAAGAATTCTCGTATTTTTTAAGTTTAAAAACTCAGGGAGAACTTCTTCGATTAAAAATTGACTAGATTTATAATTTTACCTTATAGAATGCAAAACTCAAGTCCAACTATACAACATGCCTCCAATGAACTGCTTGTATTTCTATAGGTTTGGCTTATTTTTCTCTATCATATTAGGATGAGTTGTCTGAGTCTAGTAGGTATGGGTTAGTGTCAGGGATTCAATATTTCAAAATGAAAATTGGAAAATGAATCCAATTTGTATGCATATATATGCTGCACAAATATCCTCCCACTCTCATCCAGAACAATGCCTTGACATTACCTTCACCCCAAGTAAGACAAAATTAGAGGAGAAGAGTTAGAAAATCAGTGAACACATATCTGGAATGGAAAATGCTCAGGAGTTCACAACCTTGGAGGTTGTAGAGGAGTTTCCAAAAGCAAGGGATAGGGTAAACACTCCACAAACATGGAGCTCTGCTGGCCTAAAAGCTTTTTGAGAAACTGCCTCTGAGATAGGGCACTTGAAATATATGTTGTTTTCAGGAGATTTGGCTTTCTTTGTAGTGAGACCATCAAAGCTGGGTCTGCATCTATGAGACCTGGAAGACATTGTTTCTGATATTTCAATGAACATGAGGCAGCAGTGCTGATATTTTTCTTTTTAAGTAAACTGTGGCCTCTGGGGTCTAAGTGTCTCCCCGTTGAACTGTGAAGCCATTTGGCCCTCCTACACTTTTTGTGGGGTTTTTCCTGCTGCACTGGTAGTTTGGTATTTGCTTCATAAAGTAGAAGGAGTTCAACTGGGACACAGTGCAGGAGGGAGTTCTATCACGTGTGGTGGGTCAGGGACAGCAGAAAAATGCACCAACCAATCTTCTATCCCTCAAAGCTTGCCCCATTGCATCCTTGTCCATAGCAACCTGATTCTGAACATTGCCCTGAATCCTCTCCATATAACAAGATGCCTTTACTTATAAGGGTCTGCTGGCTGCACCATGTAAGCCACAAGCCATTTGTAAGCCAATGGAAGATCCAAATTGCTCCAACACAGAAGTTTTATCACACTCCTGCCCACCACAACTCTAGGCCCACTTCTCAGGAGGCTGCAACTTACTGGGACCTCTGTTCTACACCATTTTCATAAAACCCAGTCAAGCAAGGCACTGTCAGGTACATCCATGATCAGCAGCAGGACATCCAAAGGTTCTCTAGTGCAACCTAGTCGTGGGAATTTCAAAAAATTCACGGTATTTATCTAGAAATTTTTCAAGGATGAAGTTGGAGGCACTGTGGGTTTCAATTTATTCAGGAACCATTAAATGGAGAGGAAGATTATTTCAATGAAAGCTCTGGAGAACCCTCACAGGCAAGGCTTCTCAAAGAGTGGACAAAAGGTCACATTTAGCCAGGCCCATTGAGGTCTACAATGTGAGGTCCATGTGTGTTTTGACTCTCAAATATGGCTGCCAAGTCTTTCGAATGAAATCATGTGATACCTTGGCTGAGATTCCCAGTTATCTGTGCAAAGCCACTCTGGCGCTAGTTCTCAGTTTCCAAGGGTGACTCTCATACATGGCCTCTTTAATCCCAACACAATACATGGCAATACTTTTCTGAGGTCAGATTCTGAACTCAGTCTCTAAGGGGAATCACACCAAAGTTCAAGCCCAGGTAGACCCAGTTATGTCTTCCAACTGCCACACAAATATCCACAATTAAATCCAAAACACTCCCACATGTCACTCATCTTTTCTAAATACACACTCATCATAACCTCTGGCTGGAGGTTTCGATGAGGGGTGCGGCCCAAGACAGTGTCCAAAATAACCACCCTTGCCCCTCATTTGCCTAAAATCAGGGTGGCCTGGACATCCTTCCAGTGAACCAGGAGTGATCAAATTGGCCGGCCATTAAGATGGCACTGCTTCTCCAATTTGAAGCCTACTGACTGTGGGGCTTAGAGTCTTTATGTGATTTGGAGTCATGAGAAAAATCAAGCACTTATGGGCTATTCTCTGCAGGGTTTTGAGGAACACATTTGAACCAAATGATCACTATTCTCACTTGATGAAGGTCAGGAACCTTACAGAGGAATGTGAGAGACTTCATCCAAAATGAATGCTCTTTTGTCCATTTTGGTTTTGGATGCACACATGGGATCTTTCTTTAGATCCATCAGGTGATAAAAATCTAAGCCGCAGCCTCACACAGGGCCAAAAAGCTGATTCAGACACATCCTTTTCCAAAGCAATTAAGCAAAGAGCCAGAGGTGATGCCCTTTCATTTCTGTTTGAAAACTATTTCTTTTGGCTCTACAAAGGTGTGGCCTGAGGCAAAGATGTTCCGGACATTCAGGGCAACAGAACAATTGGTAAGCAAAAGGCCCAAAGCAGGGTTTCTCCATTAGAATTTTCTGGTCACACTCATATCTGAGTTTTCTGAGATGCTCCCATTCCCTTCAGCTATCCAGTACATGGCCAAGTCTCAGAGCTTGGAGGTGGTACATATTTTGGACACAAAAAAATGAGCCTATTCTGGGAAATTGGCCAGGATTCAGGAAGAAAACAGGAACTTAGCAAGATTGTAGGAGTTGCCCACGCATAAGTCAAGCCACAGTCCATTCATAAATTGGGCAAGATGAATCTTGGGAAGCTTTCTACTAGTCAGGACACATACAATGATTCATTCTCTTTTCTAATGTCTAAAACCCCGGACACAGTGGGATACACAGACATAGAGACACTGGCCTTGTCAAACGACTTACCAGAAACAGTTCACTCCAAAACAAATAAACTGCCTTTCCTACCTATTCTCAGAACATGAGACAAAACCTCAAACCTACACCCACACACACAAAGGCAGCTCCTTCCCCCAAGTAGGTCTGTGACTATCAGGAGTGTCCTCTGACTGGTGGGCCATACTATGTTGTGATGAAATCGCCTGTCCTGTGTCAGATATGGTCTCATTGGCCCAATCTGTGAAGTTGTCACTAGCCAGCTGTGAGCCACTACCTGCTTTCTCAGGAAAGGCCTCTCTTCAGAGCTTTCCTGACATTTGTCCATCCTCACATCAGTAGGTACTCAGAAAGACTGACTCTGTCCTTGTTAAATCCAAACAAGTGAGACCACTGGGACTGGGAATGGGACTGGCTCTGCGTGCCTGGCTTCCCGGATCCCAAGTTCAGAGAGTTTCATCACCAAGGAAGTGAGGTGAGATTAATCTCTTCAGGAATTTAATGAGGTCACTGCCTTGGCAACCACTTTGTCCTAACAGTTGCTTCCAATAGTACTATGAGATGGAGGCAGCCCTTACTTCCTGTGACACTTTCAAAAGTTAGAATGGTATATCAACCATAGGCACCCAGGAACAGCTCTCCACACATGCCTGGTATGGTCCATCTTCTCTACATTAAGAAGAGAGAGGCTTATTCAGACAAAACCCTTCATCTTGGAAAGGTTGTTTGAGATGGAAGATAACTTTTTCTCTCTCAGGTCCTTCATAGCTGCCTAATCTTCTCCAGGGATCAAACCTGCATGGACCTTTGAGGTTCTCAGCAGGAGGCAGATCCCCTACATTCCTGTATTGTAAGACGAACTCTGTCCCTGCTCTTCTGTAAAGTTAGGTTGAGGGAAGAGTGTATGGTTAGGGTTATTAACATGTTTGATTTGGATTACGAATCCTTCTGCAGGATGATTAATAGTATTGGGAACCTGTGATATTTATAAGATTATAGAGGTGAAATATAAGTATGAAAACAGAAATGGTGGTAAGATTTGAAGCCCAGAAGGGCATTAGGCCCTTGATTGGGATACTTAGCTTTTAATTACGTTCTACACAGATGTCTCAGATAAATTGATAATCAATGGCATAGGACCTTATACCTTGGATGTTTGATTTTAGAAGAGAACATCCACTCAAATTGAGATAGTCGGTGGGATTAGGAAGATAGTCGGTATGTTTATAAAAAAAGAGTGAGTATAAAAATTGGACAAAAAGTTCTGTAGCATTAGGGTTTCGGTTATAGAGTGAATATAAATGTCAGCACATGTGAAGAGTCAGTCACAATGATTAACTGGGGAAAATATGTAGGAAGGAAAATATCAATAGAGACATTACGAAATGAGGCAATTATATAGTGAGTGATAGGATTAGACATTTTCAACAGGGTTGAGATTTAATACATAATCTTAGGAAGAAACAAATATGTAGTCACCAATAGGAATGACATTTGAAAGCATTAGGCAACCTGGACATGGATGTTTTTAGTAAGCCATGTTCACTTTCAATTTAGGATTTGGTACAATCATAAGTGTGACCTTTGCATTTTGTGCCCAGAAAATTATTGTGATCAAATATATATGTAGATCATATGATGTGTGTATTTCTTCCACCATTTCTGGGAGCAATATTTGAGGACACATAAATTAGTATTGTGGGTACCAAGTGGTGTACCCTGTGTCAATGAATATAGAGATAATGCATGAATAGACCATAGTGTGAATAAATAATATAACTTTTTTCTCTTTAAATAATGGATTGAATTGATATCTTAAAATATATAGGAAATCATATATTGACATACAATCATTCACTCCAACCAGTTACATATATAATGGTAATCTTAGGGTTATTGTTTATCATGAAGTGTGTGTGAGTTTTGTTTCAAAAGTGTTTATGGAAATCGAAAATAATGTGTTTGGAAAGAAGTCTCATGAAAAGACCAGTCAAGAAATATGGAGGAATCCATGTGTTCTGAAGCTGGAATTTACTGAAAGTGAAAGAAATGCCTGTAACTTTCCTAAATTGTGGATGAAATATATATCCTGTGATGTGCATAAACTGATGAAATAGTAATGTACCAGTGTTGAATAAAAATGAAGGTCAAAGTACACATCATGTCCCATAGGAATCTACTTGCATTGATGTTAAACTGGGTCAGTTACTGTAGAAATATTAGGATTGCATGCATTATTCACCGTAGTTAGTTTTATTTCATTTTTATTTATGGTTGTTCAAAACATTACATAGTTGTTGTTATAACATATTTCACACTTTGATTCAAGTGCGCTATAAACTCCCATTTTTACCCCGTGTACAGATTACAGAATCACATCAGTTACACATCTATTGATTCACATATTGCCATACTAGTGTCTATTGAATTCTGCTGCCTTTCCTATCCTCTACTATCACCCCTCCCCTCCCCGCCCCTCCCCTCTTCTCTCTCTACCCCCTCTACTGTAATAAATTTGTCCCCCTTGTATTATTTTTCTCTTTCCCCTCAATTTCTCTTGTATGTAATTTTGTATAACCCTGAGGGTCTCCTTCCAATTCCATGCAATTTTCCTTCTCTCTCCCTTTCCTTTCCACCTCTCATCCCGCTTTAATGTTAATCATCTTGTCATGCTCTTCGTCTCTCCTCTGTTCTTAGTTACTCTCCTTATATCAAAGATGACATTTGGCATTTGTTTTTTAAGGATTGGTTAGCTTCACTTAGCATAATCTGCTCTAATGCCATCCATTTCCCTCCAAATTCTATGATTTTTTTTTATTTTTCAATGCAGAGTAATACTCCATTGTGTATAAATGCCACAGTATTTTATCCATTCTTTCATTGAAGGTTATCTAAGTTGGTTTCACAGTCTTGCTGTTGTGAATTGTTCTGCTATGAACATCGATGTAGCAGTGTCCCTGTAGCATGCTGTTTTTAGGTCTTTAGTGAATAGACTGAGTAGGGGAATAGCTGGGTCAAATGGTGGTTCCATTCCCAGCTTTCCAAGAAATTTTCATACTGCTTTCCAAATTGGCTGCACCAATTTGCAGTCCCACCAGCAATGTAGAAGTGTACCTGTTTCCCCACATCATTGCCAGAACTTGTTGTTTGACTTCATAATGGCTGCCAATCTTACTGGAGTGAGATGGTATCTTAGGGTGGTTTCCATTTGCATTTCTCTGACTTCTGGAGATGGTGAGCATTTTTTCATGTACTTGTTGATTGATTGTAAGTCCTCATCTGATAAGTGTCTGTTGAGGTCCTCAGCCCATTTGTTGATTGGGTTCTTTGTTATCTTATTGTCTAATTTTTTGAGTTTTTTGTATACTCTGGATATTAGGGCTCTATCTGAAGTGTGAGGAGTAAAGATTTCTTCCCAGGATGTAGGCTCCCTATTTACCTCTCTTATTGTTTCTTTTGCTGAGAAAAAACTTTTTAGTTTGAGTTAGTCCCATTTGTTGATTCTAGTTATTAACTCTTGTGCTATGGGTGTCCTATTGTGGAATTTGGAGCCCGACCCCACAGTATGTACATCGTAAGCAAATTTTTCTTCTATCAGACACTGTGTCTCTGATTTGATATCAAGCTCCTTGATCCATTTTGAGTTAACTTTTGTGCATGGCAAGAGAAAGGGATTCAGTTTCAATTTGTTACATATGGATTTCCAGTTTTCCCAACACCATTTGTTGAAGATGCTATCCTTCCTCCATTGCATGTTTTTAGCCCCTTTATCAAATATAAGATAGTTGTAGTTTTGTGGATTGGTTTCTGTGTCCTCTATTCAGTACCATTGGTCCACAAGCCTGTTTTGGTACCAGTACCATGCTATTGTTGTTACTATTGCTCTGTAGTATAGTGTGAAGTCTGGTATCGCTCTACCGCCTGATTCACACTTCCTGCCTAGCATTGTTTTTGCTATTCTGGAACTTTTATTTTTCCATATGTATTTCATGATTGCTTTCTTTATTTCTACAAGAAATGCCTTTGGGATTTGATTGGCATTGCATTAAACCTATAGAGAAATTTTGGTAATATCACCATTTTGATGATGTTAGTTCTGCCTTTCCATGAACAGGGTATATTTTTACATCTTCTAAGATCTTCTTATATTTCTCTCTTTAGGGTTGTGCAGTTTTCATTGTATGAGACTTTCCCCTCTTTTGTTAGGTTGATTCCCATCTTTTTTTTTTTTTAGGATATTGTGAATGGAGTGGTTGTTCTCATTTCCATTTCAGAGGATTTGTCCCTGATATAGAGGAATGCCTTTGATTTATGCGTGTTGATTTTATATCCTGCCACTTTGCTGCATTCATTTATTAGCTCTATTAGTTTCTTTGTAGACCCTTTTGGGTCTGCTAGGTATAGAATCATGTCATCTGCAATAGTAATAATTTAAGTTGTTCTTTTCCTATTTTTATGCCTTTAATTTCTTCCGTCTGTCTAATTGCTCTGGCCAGTGTTTCGAGAACTGTATTGAACAGAAGTAGTGAGAGAGGGCATCCCATTCTTGTTCCAGATTTTAGAGGGAATGCCTTCAATTTTTCTAGATTCAAAATGATGCTAGCTTGAGGATTAGCATAGATTGCTTTTACAATATTGAGGTATGATCCTGTTATTCCTAGTTTTTCTAGAGTTTTGAAGATAAAGGGATGCTGTACTTTGTCGAATGCTTTTTGTGCATCTATCGAGATGATCATATGGTTCTTATTTTTAAGTCTATTGATGTGGTGAATAACATTTATTGATTTTCGTATATTGAACAAGCCTTGCATTCCATGGATGAATCCTACTTGATCATGGTGCACAATTTTTTAAATATGTTTTTGTATCTGATTCACCAGAATTTAATTAGGGATTTTTGCATTTAGATTCCTTAGGGATATTGGTCTGTAGTTTTCTTTGTTTGAAGTGTTTATGTCTGGTGTAGAAATCAGGGTGATATTGGCCTGGTAGAATGAATTTTTAAGATCTCCCTCTTTTTCAATTTCCTGAAATAGCTTGAAAAGTATTGGTATTAGTTCATATTTAAAGGGTTTGTAAAACTCTGCTGTATACCCATACTGTCCTGGTCTTTCCTTAGTTGGTAATCTTTGGATGGTTTCTTCTATTTCCTCAATTGATACTGGTCTGTTTAGGTTGTCTATATCCTCCTGACTCAATCTGGACAGATCATATGACTTAAGAAATTTTTCGATGCTTTCACTATCTTCTATTATATTGGAGTATAACGAATCAAATTAATTTCTGATTATCTTCTGTATTTCAGAAATATCTGCTGTGATTGCCAGGGGGTGACAAATAACTTGTGTAGATTGATACAGCAGGAATGGAAGCCGTTTATTGTAGCATCTGAGCGATATTTATACATTTTATATAGCTTATCTAATTAGCATAAAATAGATCCAGCAGTCAACCAATAAGGAATCTCCACACTTAATGGCTTGCTTTTGTTACTTCACAAACCACTCTCTATGGCATTTTTCCAGGCGCCATCCAGACTTGTTTACAGACCCTAACATTTCTCTGGCAAAATACCAGGTGCCATCCTGACTTGTTTATATACCTTAACATGTGATGTTGCCCTTTTCATCCCGTATGCTAGTAATTTGAGTTTTCTCTTTTCTTCTCTTCATTAGCATGGCTAAGGGTCTGTCGATTTTATTTATTTTTTCAAAGAACCAACTTTTAGTTTTCTCAATTTTTTCAATTGTTTCTTTTGTTTCGATTTCATTAATTTCAGCTTTGATTTTAATTAAATCTTACCTTCTACTTATTTTGCTGTTGTTTTCCTCTTCTTTTTCTAGGATTCTGAGATGAAGTATGACATCATTTATTTGTTTTGTTTTTTTTTTCTTTTTTTAAGGAATGAAATCCAAGCAATGAATTTTCCTCTTAGAACGGATTTCAGTGTGTCCCATAGATTCTGATATGTTGTGCCTGTGTTTTCATTTATCTCTAAGAATTTTTTAATTTCCTCCTTGATGTCTTCTATAACCCATTGATCATTCAGTAACCTATTGTTCATTCTCCAAGTGATGCATGATTATTCCTTCCTTCGTTTATCATTGATTTTTAGTTTATATTAGATTATGATCAGATAAGATGCATGGTATTATCTCTACTTCTTTATATTGTCTAAGAATTGCCCTGTGACATAATATATGATCTATTTTTGAGAAGGATCCATGTGCTGTTGAGGAAAAATGTAACTGCTTGATGTTGAGGAATATATTCGATATATGTCAATTAAGTCTAGGTTATTAATTGTGTTATTGAGTTCTATAGTTTTCTATTTCAACTTTTGTTTGGAAGACCTGTCCAGTGGTGAGAGAGGTGTGTTGAAGTCTCCCATGATTATTGTATGGTGGTCTATTAGACTCTTGATCTTGAGAAAAGTTTGTTTGATGGACATAGCTGCACCATTGTTTGGGGCATATATATATTTATAATGGTTATGTCTTGTTGGTGTATGGTTCTCTTGAGCAGTATGTAGTGTCACTCTTTATCCCTTTTGATTAACTTTGGCTTGAAATCTATTTTATTTGATATGAGTATGGACACTCCTGCTTGTTTCCGAAGTCCATATAAGTGATATGATTTTTCCCAACCTTTCACCTTCAGTCTATGTATGTCTTTTCCTATCAAATGCGTCTCCTGTAGGCAGCATATTATTGGGTCTTGTGTTGTGATCCATTCTACTAGCCTGTGTCCCTTAATTGGTGAGTTTAAGCCATTAATATTTACGGTTATTATTGAGATAATGGTTGTTCTTCCAGCCCTATTTGTTTATTTATGTTATTAAACATGGATTGTTTTCTACATTGATTATTTCCCCCTTTTACTGTACTACCTCCCACTGTTGGTTTTTATTGTTATTTTCCATTTCCTCTTCCTGTAATATTTTGCCGATGATGTTTTGAAGAGATGGTTTTCTAGCTACAATTTATTTTAACTTTTTTTTTAACATAGAAGGTTATGATTTTATCTTCCATCCTGATGCTTAATTTCACTGGATACACAATTCTTGGTTGGAATCCATTTTTTTTCAGTGTTTGAAAAATGTTAATCCAGGATCTTCTAGCTTTCAGAGTCTGTGTTGAAAGATCAGCTGTTATCCTGATTGGTTTACCCCTAAATGTAATCTGCTTTTTTTTTTCTCTTGTAGCATTTAAAATTCTCTCCTTATTGTGTACGTTGGGCATCTTCATTATAATGTGTCTAGGTGTGGATCTCTTATGATTTTGCACATTCGGCGTCCTGTAGGCTTCTAGGACTTGGGAGTCAGTCTGATTCTTCAAGTCTGGGAAGTTTTCTCGTATTATTTCATTGAATACATTGCTCATTGCTTTGGTTTGGACCTCTATACCTTCCTGTATTCCAATGACTCTTAAGTTTGGTCTCTTTATGTTATCCCGTATTTCTTGGATATTCTGTTCATGGTTTCTTAACAGTCTTGCTGAGCTGTCTATGTTATTTTCAAGTTGGAATACTTTGTCTTCATTGTCTGATGTTCTATCTTCTAAGTGTTCTACTCTGCTGGGGTAGTATTCTCAATTGAGTTTTTAAGTTGGTTCATTGCTTTCTGCATTTCTAGGATTTCTGTTTGTTATTTTTTACCACCTCTATCTCCCTGTATAGCTGATCTTTTGCTTCTTGGATTTGTTTATGTAATTCATTGTCGAAAGTGATTTTTCATTGTCTGATTTTGCTGTCTAATGTCTTCCTTGAGACTCCAGATCATCTGAAGCATGTATATCCTGAGTTCTTTATCTGACATTCCATTTACTGCAGCTATTACCTCTTCTAAAGTTGTGCTGACCTGCATTGCTTGTGGTCCTTTTTTCCTTGTCTTATCATACTGCTCGCTTTTCTTTCTGCTTGGTGAAACTGTTGTGATTTTGAAATTTTCCTCCTATATATTTATATTGCTCTTGTATAGTTGCAAAGTCTCCCTTGCATGGGCGCAGGGGGGCTGTGCTGCTCCTCCAATTAGGGTGATCTAACTACCTTGCTGACGGGCCGCTGGGCTTGTTTTCCTGATCGGTTGCAGGTCTGCCTACCATGCAGGCGCGGGAGGCGGCTCTGCTCTGCCCCTCCTCCAATTGGTGTCACGTGTCTACCAGGCCCGTGGACCCCTGGGGTGTTCTGCCGATCAGTCGCAGGTCTGCCTACCTTGTAGGTGCTGGCGGCGGCTCTGCTCTGCCCCTACTCCAATTGGGGTGACGTGACTACCATGCAGGTGTGTTGCTGGGCCTGTTCCGCCAGTTTGTCGCAGGTCTGTCTACCTTGCGGGCACGGGCAACGGATCTGCTCTGCTCCTATTCCAAATGGGGTGAAGTGTCTGCCGCTCCGGCAGGGCGATGGGCCTCTTCTGCCAGTCAGGTGCAGGTGTGCCTACCTTGCGGGTGGGGGTGATGGCTCTGCTCTGCCACTACTCCATTTGGGGGGTCGTGACTACCATGCCGGCAGGTTGTTGGGCCTGTTCTGGGTGCGGGCGAAGGCTCTGCTCTGCCCCTACTAATATTGGGGTGACCTGACTACCATGCCGGTGGGCCACTGGGATTGTACTAGGTGAGGGAGAAGGCTCTGCTCTGCAACTACTCCAATTCGGGTGATTTGACTACCACGCCTGCGGGTCACTGGGCCTGTTCTGGGCAAGGGCGGCGGCTCTGCTCTGCCTCTATTCCAATTGGGGTGACGTGACTACCATGCAGGTGTGTCGCTGGGCCTGTTCTGGGTGTGGGCGGCGGCTCTGCTCTGCCCCTCTGGCTTGATGACAAAGTGAGAGAGACCCGGGTGTTTGTGACTCACTTTCCTTACCAGGAGACCAACTGTTTCTGTCACCGATGGTATCAATGAAGTTATCTCCTCTGCTGCTTTCTGATGACATCAGATCTCTGTCATGTTGGTATCCCATGCAAAAGGCAGCATTTTGTTCCCTTTGCTGGGTGACTAAAGCAATGGGTGAGTTCTGACCGGCACTCACAAGCCCCGTCTCAATCCTGTTGCACTCCCTATGAAGGCTCGGTTGATATTTACCTCCACAGTATTCAGCAAGACCCGGACCGAGAAGCAGTTTCCGCAGGTTCTTTAGCCCAGGGCCAGATCAGTTCCGGGAGGCGGAATTCGGCCGCTCTGGGCTCGGTGTATGTTCTAATAGAAGCAGGCTCCAAGACGCAGTTTCTGCGGGTTCTCTAGCACTGAGCCTGAGTAATTTGTCTGCAAGACAAAGGTGAATGGCATCCTGAAATTACCGGTTCTATAGCTGAATAAGCTGCGATCAGTCGAAAACAGGGATGGTGACGTCACCTCTCCAAGATGGTGGCCGCTGGGTTCCTCTGTGGTCTGACTGGTGCGGAGAAATGAGTTGGACTGCATGCTTCCCCGTCTCAAACCCAGAATTCAGCACTGAGCACAGTGATTGCATACCTGGCAGGAGCCCACAGTATCTGCACCACTGTATATTTGCGTTGCTATCTCGTCGTTTCCCAGCACGCACCACAGACTCTAGCCACGGAGCGATTTCCTGAATAAGCCACATGACCTTCTGTGAGGACAAATCACTCGCGTTTGAGTTCTCGTAGCTGATCCTCGTGAGATGGAAATTAGTACACTATGTTTTGGAGAACCACAATTTTGCTGGAAATTCCTAACAAGATAGGTTTTAGCCATTCTAACTCGTCATTCTCCCGCACAGTGATGCGGTATATGGGGGTGATGCACTCCCTTCGCAGCCATCATATGATCCCCTGAAGTTAGTTTTCAGTACTAGGAAACAAATAAGTATTTCAGGTGGATGAATATTTCTGAGAAAAATCTTTTGAAAAGTTGATTATAAATCCACATACATGAATATGAATGAATTTAGGGAGTGTATAATAAGAAAAATATACTTCATATTTTGAAAAATCTGCAGAGTGAATATATATATATATATATATATATATATATATATATATATATATATATATATATATATATGTATATATATACATACACACAGAGACATTAAAAAAGTAGCATTATGTATGCCAATCGAAATTCACCATGAAATATATATCATCCACAGATCCAAAAATATTCATTTTAATGAACATGGATTTATGTCGTTCAACTAAGAAGCTCACCCGTATCTTGAATTTTCGGTTCCAACAGCATTTAGTAGGAGTGATCTCTTCTCACAATTTGTATCTGCCAAGCCAGCCACCTCACAAAATGTACGAGTTATACCAGGTAGAATTCGATATGTGCATATAAAAATACATGTGATGAATAGGCTACAGAGAAAGGGAGACAGTTATTCACATATTTGTTAACTTTTAAAACACATGGAGGACTATTTCAATTAAAATTCGCTAGATTTATAACACCTACCATTTATCATACGAAAGGCAAGTCCAACTATACACCATGCCTCCTGTGAACCTCTTGTATTTCTATTCTGTTTGGGTTATTTTTCTCCATAATATTAGGATTAGAAGTCAAAGTCTATTAGGGTATGTGTTAGTGTCAGGGATTCAGTATTTCGATAGGAAAATTTGAAAATGTATCCAATGTATATGCAAATATGTGCTACACAAAAACTTCCCACTCTCATTCATAACAATGCCTTGACATTACCTTCGCCCCACATAAGACACAATTAGAGGAGAGGAGTTAGAAAATCTGTGAATACATATGTGGAATGGAAAATGCTCAGGAGTTCACAAATTTTCAGGTGGTAGAGGAGTTTCCAAAAGTAAGGGACAGGGTAAACACTCCACAAACATGAAGTTCTGCCAGCCTGACATCTGGAGAAACTGCCTCTAAGGTTGGGCAATGAAATATATGCTGTTGTCAGGAGCGTTAGCTTCATTTGGAGTGAAACCATCAAAGCTGGGTCTTCATCTATGTGACATGAATGACATTGTTTCTTATTTTCCAATGAACATGAGGCATCAGTGCTGAATTTTCTATTTGTATGTAACTTGTGGCCACTGGGGTCTAAGTGTCTCCCCGTGTGGACTGTAAATCCATTTGGTCATCCTCCACTATTCGTGGTGTTTCTTGCTGCTGCACTGGGAGTTTGAAATTTGCTTCATGAAATACAAGGAGTTCAACAGGGACACAGTGCTGAAGTGAGTTCTGTCAATTGTGGTGGGTCGGGTTCTGCAGGAGAATGCACCAACCAGGCTTCTATCCCACATTGCTTGCCCCATTGACCATAGCAACCTGATTCTGAACATTGCCCTGAAACCTCTCCATATAACAATATGCTTTTACATATAAGAGTCTACTGGCTTCAAAATGTCAGTCACAATCCATTTGCAAGACAATGGCAGATCCACATGGCCCAACACAGATGTTTTATCACACACCTGCCAACCACTGCTCTAGGACAACTACTCAACAGGATCCAACTTACTGGCATCTCTGTTCTACACCATTTTCATAAAACCAAGTCAATCAAGGCACTGTCTTACATACTCATGATCAGCAACAGGACATCCAAATGTTCTCCAGTGCCACCCAGTCATGGGAATTTCAAAAATTTTTATGGTATTTATCTAGCCAATTTTCAAGGAAGAAGTTGGAGGCACTGTGGGTTTCAATTTATTCAGGAACCATTAAATGGTGAGTAAGTTCATTTCAATGAAAACTCTGGAGAATTCTCACAGGCAAGGCTTCCCAAAGAGTGGCCAAAATGTCAGATTAAGCCAGGCCCATTGAGGTCTACAATGTGAGGTCCATGTGTGTTTTGACTCTCAAAAATGGCTGCCAAGTCTTTAAGAATAAAATCATGTGATATCCTGGCTGAGATTCCCTGTGATCTGTGGAAAGTCAACTTGGGCCTAGATGTCTTTCCAAGGGCAACTCTCATGCATGGCCATCTAAAATCCCAACAAAATTCATGGCAATACTTCTCTGAGATCAGTACCACAACTCAGTCTCTAAGGGGAATCACACCAGGGTGCAAGCCCACGTGGACCCAGTCATCTCTTCAAACCACCATTCAAATGTCCACAATTAAATCCCAAACACTCCCACATGGCCCAAATCTTCTTCCATATATACACTCATCATAACCTGTGGCAGGAGGTTTCCATGAGGGGAGCAGCCCACGTCAGTGTCCAAAATAAGCTTCCTGCACCTCATTTGCCTGAAGTCAGGGTTGCATGGACACCCTTCCTGTAAACCAGGAGTGATCAAATAGGCCTTCCTTTAATACTCCTTAGCTTCTCCAACTTGAGGCCTAGTGACTTTGAGGTTTAGATTCTTTAAGTGAATTGGAGTCATGAGAAAAACAAGCACCTATGGGCTAGCCTCTGCTGGGTTTTGAAGAACTCATTTGACCCAAAGGATCCCTGTTCTCACTTGATGGATGTCAGGAACCTACCAGAGGAAGGCAAGAGAGTTAATCAACAATATCTGATCTTTTTGCCATTTTGGTTTTCGATGCATGCATGGGATGTATCTTTAGATCCATCAGGTGCTGAGAATCTAAGCCTCAGCCTCACACAGGGCCAAGAGACTGATTCAGACATATCCCTTTTCAAAGCAATTAAGCATGGATCCACACGTGATGCCCATTCATTTGCATTTGAAAACTGTTTTCTTCAGGCTTCACAAAGTGGTGGCTTGAGGCAAAGTTCTTCCTGACATTCAGGGCAACAGAACAATAGGTAAGCAAAAGGACCAAAGCAGGGTTTCTCCACTGAGACTTTCCTGGTCAACTGATATCTGAGATTTCTGAGATGCTAGCCATTCCCTTCAACTATCTAGTACATGGCCATGTCACAGATATTGGAGGTGGTACATATCTTGGACACAAAACCATGATACTATTCTGGAGTGTTGCCAGAATTGAAGGAGAAAAGAGGAAATTATGAAGCTAGTAGGTGTTGCCCATCCATAAGGCAAGCCTGATTCCACTCATATATTGGGCACAATGAATGCTGGCAAGCTTTCTAGTAGACAGGAAACATCCATTGATGCCTTCTCTCTTCTAATGTCTACAATCATGAACACAGTGGGATACACAGACACTCGCCTTGTCAAAGGACTTACTAAAAGTAGTCCACTCCAAACCAAACAAACTGCCTTTCCCACCTATTCTGAGAACTTGAGACAAAACCAAAAAATCACACCCACACCCACAAAGGCACCTCCTTCCCCCAAGTAGGTCTGTGACTCTCCGGAGTGTCCTCTGACTGGTGGGCCATACTATGTTTCCCCAAAATGACCTCTCCTGTCTCAGTTCTGGTCTGCTTGGCCAACTCTGTGAAGTTGTCAAGAGCCAGTGGTGAGACACTACCTGCTTTCTGAGGAAAAGCCCCTCTTCAAAGGTTTCCTGGCATTTGGCCATCCTCACATCTGTAGGTTCAAAGAAAGACTGACTCTGTCCTTGGTAAATCCAAACATATGAGACCACTGGGACTGGGACAGGGACTGTGTCTGGGTTCCTGGCTTCCTGGATCCCAAGTTCAGAGAGTTTCATCACCAAGGAAGTGAGGTGAGGTCACTTCCTTCAGGATCTGAATTACATCACTGCCTTGGCAACCACTTTGCCCTAACAGTTGCTTCCAAAAGTCCCATTAGGTGGAGGCTGCCCCTGTTTTCCTGTAACACTTTCACAAGTTAGAATGTTATATCAATCATAAGCACCCCGGAACAGCTCTCCACACAGAACTGGTTTGGTCCATCTTGTATACATTAAGAAGAGAGAGTGATTCAGACACAACCCTTCAACCCGACCAGGATGACTGCCATGGAAGATGACTTTTGCTTTCTGAGGTATTTCATAGCTGCCTTCATCTTCATCAGGGATCATTTCTGCATGAACATTTGAGGTTCTCAGCAGGTGAAGATACCCTACATTCCTGTATTTTAAAACCAACTCTGTCCCTGCTCTTCGGTAAAGTTAGTGTATGGTTAGGGTTCATTATATGTTTGATTTGGGTTAGGAATCATTCTGCAGGATGAATAAAGGGATTGGGTACCTGCGATATTTATAAGAATATATAAGTGAAATATATGTATGAAAACGGAAATCTAAGAAAGATTTGAAGCCCAGAAGGGCATTGGGCCCTTGATTGGGATGCATAGTGTTGAATTACGTTCTGTACAATTGTCTCAGTTAAATCGATATACAATGGCATAGGACCTTGTACCTTGGATGATTGAATGTAGAAGAGAACATCCAGTTAAAAAGGGATAGTCGGTAGGATTAGAAAGATAGTCGGTAGGTTTAGGAAGAAGAGTGAGAATATGATTTGGAATAAAAAGCTTCTTTAGCAATAGGGTTTCGTTTAGAGAGTGAATGTAAATGTCAGTACATGTGAAGAGTCTTTCACAATGATGAACTGGGGAAATTATGTAGAAAAGCAGGTATCAATAGAGACATAACGAAATCAGGCAAAGTATAAATGAGTGATAGGATTAGACATTTTCAACAGGGTTGAGTTTGAATATATAATCATAGGAAAAAACAAATATGTTGTCACCAATGGGATTGACATTTGAGAGCATTAGGCAACCTGGACACGGATGTTATTACTTATCCATGTTCACTTTCCTTTTAGGCTTTGGTACAATCATAAGTGTGACCTTTACATTTTTTTTTGTTCAGAATATTTCGGTGGTAAAATGTATATGTAGATCAGGTAACATGAGTATTTCTTTCACCATGTCTGGGAGCAATATTTTGAAGACATATACATTAGTATTAGGGGTACAAAGAGGTGTACCCTGTGTCTATGAATATAGAGATAATGCATGAATAGACGATAATATGAATAAATAATGTATCTGGTTCCACTTTAAATAATGGATTGAATTGAATTCTGAAAATATATAAGAAATCTTATATTGATATATAATCATTCATTTCAACCAGTTATATATCTAATGGTAATATTAGGATTATGGTTTATCATGAAGGGTGTTTGAGTTTTGCTTTATAAGTGATGATGTTAAACGAAAATAATGTGTTTGGAAAGAAGTCTCATGAAAAGACCAGTCAAGAAACATAGAAGAATCATGTGTTCTGAATCAGAAAGTGATTGATCGTGAAACAAATGCCTATAAATTTTCTAACTTTTGAATGAAATATATATCCTATGATGTGCATAAACTGAAGACATCGTAACGTATAAGTGTTGAATAAAAATGAAAATCAAATTCACATCATGTCCCCTAAGAATATACTTGCATTGATGTTAAACTAGCTCAGTAACTGTAGAAATATTAGGTTTTGTTTGCACCTTTCACTGAATTTAGTTTTCAGTACTAGAAAACAAATATGTATTTCAGGTGGATGATTATTTCTGAGAATAATCTTGTGGAAAGTTGATTATAAATACACATATATGAATATGAATGAATTTAGGGAGTGTATAATAAGACACATATATTTCATATTTTAAAAAATCTGGAGAGTGTATATATATATATATATACACTCTCATACATACACACTCACATGCACAGATATAAAAGTAGCAATACAGGAAATCCATCATGAAGGCAGGCATGGAAAAATCAAGTCTCTGACCTCTTCAGCTGCGCGGGCATCGGGAGTCGTAAACTGTCTAAATGCTGTTTGCTCAGAATCACTAGGCAATGTTGACCTAATGTGGATCTGGTGCGAACATTCTGGGCCCCTCAGAACACACACTGAGCCTGGATCGGCTGCATTCAACCTCCGGTTTGCCTGGTTCTCGTGACTCAGCACTAAGATCCCTCTGAAATAACTGTTCGGCCCTTCTGAACTTTCAGAGGTAAAAGCCAACCAAGCCTTCAAAGGCAGTGGCCACAGGATTGAAACGGCGCTTGGGATAGACAGTCAGGACCCACCCGTTGCGTTGGTTAACTTGCAAAGGGAACAAACGGTCACCATTTGCATGGGATACCACCATAGCATAGAAATGATGTCACGGGCAGAGGAGATAACTTCATTGAAACCAGCGTGACAGGTGTGTAATCCCCTAGCCATCTCTCTCAACACAGCGGGGAAACCTTAAGGGCCCCTCCCAGCTCTGCCATAAGGGCCTCTCCCAGCTCTCCCGTGAGCGCGATAGCCAGACCTAGGGAATCAGGATTGGCTCGGGACTAGCGGCGTGGAATTCCGGGCTCCTGATCCCACAAGTGCTGACAATTGAGGTCTCTTACACCACGTACCGGTGGCGTGGCTCCCAGAGGGCAAGAAAATTCGCTGGGGGTCCTCAGCCCCAAGCTCTACAAACTTAGGGTCTGAGGGAGGCAAACAGGGAGAGTGTGCACAGGCGTTCATGAAAACAGGGCTGCCAGGAGTAGAGTTCTGGCTTGTAACCACTATTGTGGTGAGCGTCACAGGTGATCAGGGCATGGCTTGAGGAAGCACAAGAGAAGGCCCTAGGCACTCAGGATTGGAGATCCGCCAAGTCTGGGAGGAAGAGCTGCTGCACAGTGATTGGTTCCCACTTATTCAGAGGAGGAGCTTGGCCCAGTGCACACAGCTCCACATACTGAAAGAGAAGTTAATTGAACTCTATGACTGCATGTATTATTATTATTTTTTTAATTTATATTTTTTATATTTCTTTCATTTTCATTTTTGTTGTTGTTGTTCTTTAACTTTTTTAATGTTTTTATTTTTTTATTTTTTATTTTATCATTATTATTATTATTATTTTAAATTTTAATTTTCATTTTTTAATTATAATTATTATTTAAATTTTTTTTCTTTATTTATTTTCTATTTTTTTTCTTTTGTCTTTTCATTTCTTTTCAATTTTCTTATTCTCCCTTCCTTGATTTCTACCTGTCTACTCTCATTCTCTTTAGTGACTTCTTCCCTTCCCTTCTAATATCTTTCCTCCCAAGCATCAAATAAATTTATAAGAGTAAGCAGTAACTCAGCAGTCAAACAAAACAAGAAGTAACATGAGCAGCATAAAAAAGCAAGGAAGAAAAGGAGTACAAACAATGATGGACAGCCTAAATATTCAGAAGGACCTAGAGTCATCAGAAAAATGGTCATATAAAGAACTCAAGAAATACCTTAGACAGATGGAATGGAACCTTAAAGAGGATACGAGACATCAAAACCAAACAGTGAAAGAACACATTGAAAATGAATTACATAAACAGATATAAAAAGAAATTAAGCATCTTAATTAGGAGATAGAGATTATAAAAAAAAAATCAAACAATAATTCTGGAAATGAAGGAAATGATAAAACAAATTAAAAACTCAATTGAGAGTATCACTAACAGAGTGGAGCAAGTAGAAGACAGAATGTCAGATAATGAAGACAAAATATATCATCTTGAAAAAAGTCTAGCCAACAAAGAAATGCTGGTAAAAAGTCATGAGAAAAACATCCAAGAGATATGGGATAACATAAGAAAAAAAAAAAAAACTAATGAGTCATCTGGATAGAGGAAGGTACAGAGATTCAAACCAAGGGAATGAGTAACCTGCTGTATGAAATAATTACAGAAAACTTTCCAGAAATAAAAATGGAAACGGATAAAAAAAATTGTAGATGCTTACAGGACACCGAGCACACAAAATCACAGTAGACCAATGCCAAGACACATTGTTATGAAGATATCCAATATACAGAACAAAGAGAAAATATTAAAAGCTACAAGAGAAAGGAGGCAGATTACAATCAGGGGTAAACCAAAAATGTTAACAACAGATTTTTCATCACAGACGCTGAAAGTGAGAAGATCCTGGAACAACGTATTTCAAACACTTAAAAACAATGGATGCCAACCAAGAAATCTGTATTCAGCAAAATTAAGCTTCAGGTAAGACAACGAAATAAAAACATTTCGTGATAAACAAAAGCTAAAAGAACTTGCAGCCAGAAAACCAGCATTGCAAAGCATCTTAAGGAAAACACTACACGAGGAAAAAATGAATATCAACAAAGAAAACCATCAGTGGGAAGTGCCTCATTAATGACAGAGGGCGGGGGAAAAGTTAATCATGGATAAACAAACTAAATTAAAAAAAAAGATAAATAATCAAAGACGGGTGGCAATACAAACCATATATCAATACTAACTCTAAACTTTAATGGCTTAAACTCTCCAATAAAGTGACATAGACTTGTAACGTGGATTAAAAAAAACAAATCCAACAATATGTTGCTTCCAGGAGACACATCTGAATGGAAAAGACATACACAGGCTGAAGGTGAAAGGTTGGGAAAATTTATACCATGCACACGGTCCTTGTAAGCAAGCAGGGGTGGCCATCCTCATATGGAATAAAATCGACTTCAAGACTAATTTAATCAAAAGGGATAAGGAAGGACATTATATACTGTTGAAAGGAACCATTCACCAACAAGACATAACAATTATCAATATTTACGCAGCAAATAATGGTGCTGCAACATTTATAAAACAAATTCTCCTCAAGTTCAAGAATCAAATAGACCACAACACAATAATTATGGGAGACTTCAACTCACCTCTCTCACCATTGGACAGATCCTCCAAACAAAAGTTGAATAAAGAAAATATAGAATTCAATATCACAATCAATACCCTAGACTTAACTGACATATATAGAATATATCAACCATCATCAAGTGGATATACTTTTTTCTCACCAGCACATGGATCCTTCTCAAAAATAGACCATATATTATGCCATAGGGCAACACTCAGTAAATATAAAGGGGTTGAGATAATACCATGAATTTTTTTCTGATCACAATGGAATGAAACTGGAAACCAACGGTAAAAGAAGGAAGGAAAAATCCTACATCACATGGAAAATGAACAATATGTTACTGAATGATCAATGGGTTACAGAAGACATAAAGGAGGAAATCAAAAAATTCTTAGAGATAAATGAAAATACAGACACAACATATCAGATTCAATGGGACACAATGAAACAAGATTCAAGAGGCAAATTCATTGCCTGGAGGTCATTCCTCAAAAAAAGAAAAAAACAAAAACAACAAATAAATGAGCTCTCACTTAATCTCAAAGCCCTAGAAAAGGAAGAGCAAAACAACAGCAAATGTAGCAGAAGGCAAAAAATTATTAAAATCAGAGAGTAAATCACGAAATTGAAACAAAAGAAACTATTAAAAAATTAACAAAACTAATAGTTGGTTCTTTGAAAAAATAAATAAGATTGACAGACCCTTAGCCATGCTAACGAGGAAAAGAAGAGAGAGAACTCAAATTACTAACATACGGGATGAAAAAGGCAATATCACAACAGATGCTACATAAATACAGAAGACAATTAGAAATTATTTTGAAAACCTACATTCCAATAAAATAGAAAATAGTGAAGACATTGATACATTTGTTAAGTCATATGATTTGCCTAGACTGAGTCAGGAGGATACACACAATTTGAACAGACCAATATCAATCGATGAAATAGAAGAGGCAATCAAACTACTACCAACCAAGGAAAGCCCAGGATCGGATGGGTATACAGCGGAGTTTTACAAAACCTTTAAAGAAGAATTAATACCAATACTTTTCAAGTTATTCAGAAAATAGAAAAACAGGGAGCTCTGCCAAATTCATTCTATGAGACCAACATCACCCTGATTCTGAAACCAGACTAAGACACCTCAATGAAAGAAAACAACAGACCAATATCTCTGATGAACCTAGATGCAAAAATTTTCATTAAAATTCTGGTGATTTGGATACAAAGGCACATCAAAAAAATTGTGCACCATGATCAACTAGGATTCATCCCTGGGATGCAAGGAGGGTTCAATATATGGAAATCAATAAATGTTATTCACAACATCAATAGACTTAAAAATAAGAACCATAAGATGATCTTGATAGATGCAGAAAAACCATTAGAAAAAGTAGAGCATTCCTTTACGTTCAAAACATTAGAAAAACTAGGGATAAAAGGAACATACCTCGACATTGTAAAAACTATCTATGTTAAGCCTCAGGCTAGCATCATTCTGAATGGAGAAAAATTGAAGGCATTCTTTCTAAAATTTGGAACAAGACAGGGATGTCCTCTATCACCACTTCTATTCAATATAGTTCTCGAAAAACTGGCCAGAGCAATTAGAAAGTTGAAAGACATTAAAGACATAAAAATAGGAAAAAAAGATCTTAAATTATCACTATTTGAAGATGACATGATTCTATACATAGAAAAAAACTACTAGAACTAATAAATGAATTCAGCAACGTGGCTGGAAATGAAATCAACATGCATAAATCAAAGGCATTTCTGTATATCAGCGACAAAACTTCCGAAATGAAAATGAGGAAAAACACTGCATTCACAATATCCTCATAAAAAATTAAATACTTGGGAATCAACCTAACAAAAGAGGTGAAAGATTTATACAATGCAAACTACAGAACCCTAAAAAGAGAAGTAGAATAAGATCTTAGAAGATTGAAAAATATACCCTGTTCATGGATAGGCAGAACTAACATCATCAAAATGGCGATATTACTAAAAAGTTGTCTGTAGGTTTAATGAAATGCCAATCTAAATCCCAAATGAATTTTTTGTAGAAATAGATAAACCAATCATGAAATTCATATGGAAAAATAAACGACCCAGAATAGCAAAAGCAATTCTAAGCAGGAAGTGTGAATCAGGCGGTATAGCGATACCAGATTTCAAACTATATTAGAGAGCAATAATAACAAAAACAGCATGGTACTGGTACCAAAACAGGCGGGTGGACGAATGGTACAGAATGGAGGAAACAGAGACTAATCCAAAAAGCTACAACTATCTTATATTTGATAAAGGAGCTAAAAGCTTGCAATGGAGGAAGGATAGCATCTTCAACCAATCGTGTTGGGAAAACTGAAAATCCATATGCAACAAAATGAAACTGAATCCCTTTCTCTCGCCATGCACAAAAGTTAACTCAAAGTGGATCAAGGAGCTAGATTCAAATCAGAGATTCTGCATCTGATAGAAGAAAAAGTTGGTTCCGATCTACATATTGTATGGTCAGGCTCCAAATTCCTTAATAGGACACCCATAGCACAAGAGTTAATAACAAGAATCAACAAATGGGAGTTACTTAAACTGAAAATTTTTTTCTCAGAAAGAGAAACAATAAGAGAGGTAAATATGGAGCCTAGATCATGGGAACAAATTTTTACTCCTCACCCTTCAGATGGAGCCCTAATATCCAGAGTATACAAAGTATACAAAGAACTCAAATAATTAGACAATAAGATAACAAATAACCTAATGGGCCAAGGACCTGAACAGACACTTCTCAGAGGAGGACATAGAATCAATCAACAAGTACATGAAAAAATGCTCTCCATTTCTTGCAGTCAGAGAAATGCAAATCAAAACCACCCTAAAATACCATCTCAATCCAGTGAGATTGGCAGCCATTATGAAGTCAAACAACAAGTGCTGGCGACGATGTGGGGAAAAGGGTACTCTTGTACATTGCTGATGGGACTGAAACTGGTGCAGCCAATTTGGAAAGCAGTATGGAGATTCCTGGGAAGGCCGGGAATGGAAGCACCATTTGACCCAGCTATTGCCCTTCTCGCACTATTCCCTGAAGACCTTAAAAGAGCGTACTACAGGGATACTGCCAATCGATGTTCATAGCAGCACAATTCACAATTGCTACACTGTGGAACCAACCCAGATTACCTTCAATAGATGAATGGATAAAAAAAAAATGTTTTTTTTTTATATACTATGGAGGATTACACAGCACTAAAAAATGACAAAATAATGGAATTTGCAGGGAAATGCATGGCACTAGAGCAGATTATGCTTAGTGAAGCTAGCCAATCCCAAAAAAAAAAACAAATACCAAATGACTTCTTTGATATAATGAGAGCAACTAAGAACAGAGCAGAGAGGAAGAGCATGAAGAAAAGATTAACATTAAGCAGAGACATGAGGTGGGAGGGAAAGGTAGAGAAAAGAGAAATTGCATGGTAATGGAGGGAGACCCTTATTGTTACAAAAAAAAATACATATAAGAGGTTGTGAGTGTAATGGAAAAATAAACAATAAGTGAAATGAATTACAGTAGGTAGCGCAGAGAGAGAAGATGGGAAGAGAGCGGAGGGGGAATAGTAGGGCATAGGAAAGGTAGCAGAATACAACAGTAACTAATAAGACATTATGTAAAAATATGGGTGTGTAACTGATGTGATTCTGCATTCTATATTTGGAGTAAAAATGGGAGTTCATAACCCACTTGAATCTAATGTATGAAATATGATATGCCAAGAGCTTTGTAATGTTTTGAGCAACCAATAAAAGAAAAAAAAGGTAGCAATATATATGCCAATCGAAAATCTTCATCAAATATATATAATCCAAAGATCGAAAAATATTCATTTTACTGAAATGGATTTATGTATAATGTTATTCAACTAGGAAGCTCACCCGTAGGTTGAATTTTCAGTTCCAACAGCGTTTAGGAGGAGTGATCTCTTCTCACAATTTGCATCTGCCAATTCAGCCACCTCACATGTGTGTACAAGTGATATCAGGTAGGATTCTATATGTGCATATAAAAATACATGTGCTGAATAGGCTACAGAGAAAGGGAGACAGGGATTCACATATTTGTTAATTTTAAAAACATATCTAGAACTATTTCAACAGAAAATTGACTAGATTTAAAACTCCTACATTATATAATGCAAAAAGCAATTCCAACTATACACCATGCCTCCTCTGAACTGCTTGTATTTCTATTCTTTTTGGGTTATTTTTCACCATCATTTTAGGATTATTAGTCAGAGACTAGTAGGGTACAGGTTAGTGTCAGGGATTAAGTATTTCAAATGGAAAATTGGAAAATGAATCCAATGTGTATGTAAATATGTGCTACACAAAAATCTTCCCACTCACATCCAGAACAATGCCTTGACATTACCTTCGCCCCAAGTAAGACACAATTAGAGTTGAAAAGTGTAAAAATCTAGGAATACATACATGGAATGGAATATGCTCGGGAGTTCACAACTTTTGAGGTGGTAGAGGAGTTTCCAAAAGTAAAGGACAGGGTAAACACTCCACAAACAAGGAGCTCTGCTGGCCTAAGAATTCTTGGGAAATGGTCTCTGAGGTTGGGATCCTGAAATATATGTTGCTGTCATGAGCTTTAGCTTCCTTCGTAGTGAGACCATCAAAGCTGGGTCTGCATCTATGTGACCGGGAAGAGATGGTTTCTTATATTCCAATGAACATGAGGCAGCAGTGCTCAATTCTCTCTTTGTAGGTAAACTGTGGCCACTGGATTCTAAGTGTCTCCCAGTGGGGACTGTGAAGACATTTGGTCATCCTCCACTTTTCATGGTGTTTTTTGCTGCTGCACTGAAAATTTGGTATTTGCTTCACAAAATATAAGAAGTTCATTTGGGATACAGTGCTGGATGGAGTTCTGTCACTTGTGGTGGGTCAGGGTCTGCAGGAGAATGCACCAACCAGGCTTCTATCCCACAGAGCTTGCCCCAGTAACCATAGTAAACTTATTCTGAACATTGCCCTTAAAACTCTCCATATAACAGGATGACTTTACATATAAGGGTCTCATGTCTGCACTATATCAGTCACAAGCCATTTGGAAGCCAATGGCAGATCCACATAGCCCCTCCATGATGTTTTTTCACACACCTTCCCACCACTGCTCTAGGCCCACTACTCAGCAGGCTCCAAATTACTGGCATCTCGTGTTCTACATCATTTTCATGAAACCCAGTTAAACAAGGCACTGTCTGGTATACACATGATAAGCAACAGGACATCAAATTTTCTGCAGTTCCACCTGGTCATGGGAATTTAAAAAATTTCATGGTATTTATTTAGCAATTTTTCGAAAATGAAGTTAGAGGCACTGTGGGTCTCAATTCATTCAGGAACCATTAAGTGTGAGAAAGTTCATTTCAATGAAAGCTCTGGAGAACTCTCAAAGTCAATTCTTCTCAAAGAGTTACCAAATGGTCACATAAAGCCAGGCCAATTCACGTCTACAATGTGAGGTCCATGTATGTTTTGACTCTCATCTATGGCTGCCAAGTCTTTCAGAATAAAATCATGTGATATCCTGGCTGAGATTCCCAGGCCTCTGTGGAAAGCCACCCTGGGCATAGATCTCAGTTTCCAAGAGTGAGTCTTATGTGTGTCCTCCTAAAATCCCAACACAATTCATGGCAATACTTCTCTGAGGTCAATTCCAGAATGCAGTCTCTAAGGGGAATCACACCAGAGTTCAAGCCCAGGTGGACCCAGTCATCCCTTCCAACCGCCACAAAAATTACCACATTTAAAATCAAAACACTCCCACAGGGCCATCATCTTCTTCCATGTAGACACTCATCATAACCTCTAGCTGGAGGTTTCTATGAGCCCAAGGTAGTGTCCAAAATAAGCTCACTTGCCCCTTATTTGCCTAAAATCATGGTGGCCTGGACACTCTTCCTGTGAACCAGGAGTGATCAAATATTCCTGCTGTTAAAGTGTTCCACTTCTCCAATTTCAGCCTACTGGCTGTAGGGTATAGATTCTTTATGTGATTTGGATTCATGAGAAAATCCAAGCACATATGGGCTAGCCTCTGCAGGGATTTCAAGAACTCATTTGACCCAAAGGATCCCTATTCTCACTTGATGGAGTTCAGGAACCTAAAACAAGAAGGCAAAAATATTCATTCACAATGACTGCTCTTTTGGACATTTTAGTTTTGGAAGAACATGGGATCTTTCTTTAGATCCATCAGGTGCTGAGAATCTAAGCCACAACCTCATACAAGGACAAGAGGCTGATTCAGACACATCCCATTCCAAAGAAATTAAGCAAAGAGCCACAGGTGGGGTCCATTCATTTCCATATGAAAACAGTGTTTTTCAGGCTACACAAAGGGGTGGCCTGAGGCAAAGACCTTTCTGACATTTAGGGTAATAGAAATAGAATTAAGCAAATGGCCCAAAGAAGGGTTTCTCCACTGAGACTTTACTGCACACACTGATATCTGAGTTTTCTGAGATGATCTCATTCCCTTCAGCTATCCAGAACATGGCCATGTCACAGAGCCTTGTGGTGTTACATATCTGGGAAACAAAACCATGAGTCTATTCTGGAGAGTGGCCAGAATTCACGTAGAAAACAGGAACTTTAGAAGATAGTAGATGTTGCCCATCCATAAGGCAAGCTGCAGTGCATTCATCAATTGCGCAGTATGAATTGCGGAAGCTTTCAACTAGAGACAACACATCCATTGGTGCATTCTCTTTTCTAATGTCTACAACCATGGATACAGTGGGATACACAGACATAGAAACACTCACAATGTAAAACGACTTACTAGAAACAGTCCACTCCAAACCAAACAAACCACCTTTCCTACCTATTCTCAGAACATGAGAAAAAACCACAAACTCACACCTACAACGGCAAAGGCACTTCCTTCCCCCAAATAGGTCTGTGACTATCCGGAGTGTCTTCTGACTGGTGGGCCATATTATGTTGCCCCAAAATGGCTTGTCCTGTTTCACATCTGGTCTCAATGTCCAACTCCGTGAAGTTGTAAGGAGCCAGCAGTGAGCCACTGCCTGCTTTCTCAGGAAAGGCCCCTCTTCAGAGCTCTGCTGGCATTTGGCCATCCTCACATCAGCAGGTACCAAGAAAGACTGACTATGTCTTTGGGAAAAGAAAACAAGTTAGCCCACTGGGTCTGGAGTGGGACTGGCTCTGGGTGCCTGGCTTCCTGGATCCCAAGTTCAGAGAATTCCATCACCAAAGAAGTGAAATGAGGTCACTTCTTTCAGGAACTGAATATGGTCACTGCCTTGGTAACCACTTTGTCCTAACAGTTGCTTCCAAGGTTCCCATGAGATAGAGGCTGCCCCAACATCCTGTGACACATTCAGAAGTTATAATGGTATATCAACCATAGGCACCCTGGAACAGCTCTCCACAGAGGCCTGGTTTGGTCCATCTTCTCTACATTAAGAAGAGAGAGGCTGATTCAGACACATCAATTCATCCTGAACAGGTTGTTTGCATGGAAGATGACTATTGCTCTCTCAGGTCCTACATAGCTGCCTACATCTTCTCCAAGGATCATTTCTTCATGGATCTTTGAGGTTCTAAGCAGGTGGAAGATCTTCTACATTTCTATATTGTAAGACCCACTCTGTCGCTGCTCTTAAGTTAGTTATATTGAGGGAACAGTGTATGGTTAGGGTTAATAACAAGTTCGATTTGGGTTACGAATCATTCTGCGGGATGAATAATGGTATTGGCAACCTGCGATATTTACAAGAGTATACATGTGAAATATAAGTATGAAAGCAGAAATCTAGGTAAGATTTGAAGCCCAGAAGGGCATCGGGGACTTGAGTGGGATACTTAACTTTGAGTTATGTGCTGCACAGATGTCTCAGATAAATCAATATACACTGGCATCGGACCTTGTACCTTGGATGATTGAATGTTGAAGAGAGCATCCAGTCAAAAACCGATAGTCGGTAGGATTAGGAAGGTAGTTGGTAGATTTAGAAAGAAGAGTGAGCATAGGATTTGGACCAAAAGTTCTTCAGCAATAGGGTTTCGGGTAGAGAGTGTATGTAAATGTCAGCACATGTGAAGAGTCAGTCACAATGATGAACTGGGGAAAACATGTAGGAAAGCAGATATCAATAGAGACATTAGGAAATCAAGCAAAGTATAAAGTGTGTGATAGGGTTAGACATTTTCAACAGGTTTGAAGTTGAATATATAATCTTAGGAAGAAACAAATATGTAGTCACCAATAGGATTGATATTTGAGAGCATTAGGCAAACTGGACATGGATGATTTTAGTAATGGATGCTATCTTTTCATTTAGGCTTTGGTACAATTGTAAGTGTGACCTTTGCTTTTTGTGTCCGGAATATTTCTGTGATAAAATGTGTATGTAGATCAGGTGACATGAGTATTTCTTCCACCATTTCTGAGAGCAATATTTTGAAGATTTATAAATTCGTAGGGGGGTACAAATAGGTGTACCCTGTTTCTATTAATATAGACATAATGCATGAATAGACAATACTGTGAATAAATAATATAACTAGATCCACTTTAAATAATGGATTGAATGGATATCTGAAAATATATAAGAAATGTTATATTGATATACAATCATTAATTCCAACCAGTTATATATCTAATGATTATCTTATGGTTATGGTTAATCATGAAGGGTGTGTGAGTTTTTCTTCAAAATTGATTATGGAAATCGAAACAATATATTTGGAAAAAAAGTCTCATGAATAGACCAGTCAAGAAACATAGAGAAATACATGTGTTCTGGAGCAGGAAGTGACTGAAAGTGAAACAAATGCCTATAAATTTGCTAACTAGTGAATGAAATATATATGCTAAGATGTGCATAAACTGAAGAAATAGTAATGTACCAGTGTGGAATAAAAATTAACGTCAAAATACACATCGTGTCCCATAGGAACCAACATGCATTGATGTTCAACTGGGTCAGTTAATGTAGACATATTAGAATTTGTATGCACCTTTCACTGAAGTTAGTTCTCAGTACTAGGAAACAAATATGTATTTCAGGTGTTTGAGTATTTCTAAGAATAATCTTGTGAAAAGTTGATTATTAATCCACATACATGAACATGAATGAATTTAGGGAGTGTATATAAGACACATAATTTTCATATTTTTAAAAATCTGGAGAGTATATACACACACACACACACACAAACACAGAAATTAAAAAATAGCAATATATATGCCAATCGAAATTCATCATGAAATATATATCATAAAGATGCAAAAACATTCATTTTACTGAACATGGGTTTATGTATAATGTTGTTCCACTGGGAAGCTCACCCATAGGTTGAATTTTCAGTTCTAACAGCGTTTAGGACGAGTGATCACTTCTCACAATTTATATCTGCCAAGTCATGTAACTCAAAAGAATGTACGTGTGATACCGTGTAGGATTCTATTTGTGCATATAAAAATACATGTGCTGAATAGGCTCCAGAAAATGGGAGACAGTAATTCACATATTTGTTAACTTTCAAAACACATGGAGAACTATTTCAATTAAAAATTGACTAGATTCATAATACCTACCCTTTATCATGCAAAAGGCAAGTCCAACCCTGAACTGCATGTATTTATGTACTGTTTGGGTTATTTTTCTCCATCATATTAGAATTAGTAGTCAGACAATATTAGAATATGGGTTAGTGTCAGGGATTCAGAATTTCGAATGGAAAAATAGGAAAATTAATCCAATGTGTATGCAAATATGTGCTAAAACAAATCTTCTGACTCTCATCCAGAACAATGCCTTGAAATTATCTTCGCCCCAAGTAAGACACAATTAGAGAAGAAAAGTTGCAAAATCTGTGATTACATTTCTGGAATGGAAAATGCTCAGGAGTGCACAAACTTGGAGGTGGTATAGGAGTTTCCAAAAGTAAGAACACGGTACACACTCCACAAACATGGAGCTCTGCATGCCTAAAACTTTTAGAGAAACTGCCACTGAGGTTGGGCAATGATATATAGGTTTTTGTCAGGAGTTTAGCTTCCTTTGTAGTGATACCCTCAAAGCTGGGTCTGCATCTATGTGACCTGGAGGACAAAGTTTCTTATTTTCCAATGAACACAAGGCAGCACTGCTGAATTCTCTCTTTGTAGATAAACTGTAGCCCCTGGGGGTTTATTTTCTCCCCGTGTGGACTGTGAAACAATTTGGTCATCCTCCACTTTTCGTGGTGTTTCTTGCTGCTGCACTTGGAGTTTGGTACATGCTTCACGAAATACAAGGAGTTCAACTGGGAAACAGTGCTGGAGAGAGTTCTGTCACGTGTGGTGGGTTATGGTCTGCAAGAAAATGCACAAACCAGGCTTCTATCTCTCAAAGATTGCTCCCTTGTCCATAGCAACCTGATTCTGAACATTACCCTGAAACCTCGCCATAGAACAAGATGCCTTTACATATAAGGGTCTGAAGTCTGCACTATGTCAGTCACAAGCCATTTGGAAGCCAATGGCAGATCCACATGGACCCACCATGATATTTTATCACACACCTGCCCACCACTGCTCTACGCCCACAACTCAGCAGGCTACAAATTACTGGCATCTCTGTTCTAAACAATTTTCAGAAAACCCTGTCAATCAAGGAACTGTCTGGTACACTCATAATAAGCAATAGGACATCAAATGTTTCTGGAGTGCCACCTGGTCATGGGAATTTCAAAAATTTCATGGTATTTATCTAGCCATTTTTCAAGGATGACATTGGATGCACTGTGAATTTCAATTATTCAGGAACCATTAAATGTTGAGAAAGCTCAATTCAAAGAAAATTCTGGAGAACTCTCACAGGCAAGGCTTTCCAAAGAGTGGACAAAAGGTCACTTGAAGCCAGGACCATTGAGGTCTACAATGTGAGGTCCTATGTGTTTTGACTCTTAACTATGGCTGCCAAGTCTTTCAGAATAAAATCATGTGATATCCAGGCTGAGATTCCCAGTTCTTTGTGGAAAGCCACCCTGGTCCTAGATCTCAGGTTCCAAGGGCGACTCTCATGCGTGGCCTCCTAAAATCCCAACACAATTCATGGCAATACTTCTCTGAGGTCAGTTTCAGAACTCAGTCTCTAAGGGGAAACACACCAGGGTTCAATCCCTGGTGACCCAGTCATCTCTTCCAACTGCCACACAAATGACCAGAATTAAAACCAAAACACTCACACATGCCCCTCATCTTCTTCCATATAGACACTAATCATAACCTTGGCTGGAAGTTTCCATGAGGCACACAGCACAAGACAATGTCATAATAAACTCCCTTGCCCTTCATTTGTCTAAAGTCAGTGTTTCTGGACACTGTTCCTGTGAACCAGGGCTGATCAAAGATGCCTGCCATTAATACTGTTCCACTTCTCCAATTTGAGGCATAGTGACTGTCAGGTATAGTTTCTTTATGTGATTTGGAGTCATGAGAAAACCCAAGCACCTATGGGCTAGCCTCTGCAGGGCTTGAAGGACTCAGTTGACCCAAAGGATCCCTCTTCTCACTTGATGGAGATCAGGAACCTTACAGAGGAAAGGAAGAGACTTCATCCACAATGATTGCTCTTTTGGCCATTTTGGAATTGGATGCACACATGGGATCTTTCTTTAGATCCATCAGGGCTGAGAATCTGAGCCATGGACTCACACTGCACTAAGAGGTGGATTCAGACATATCCCTTTGCAAAGCAATTAAGCAAAGATCCACAGGTGATGCCCATTTATTTCCATTTGAAAACTGATATTTTCAGGCTTTGGAAAGGTGTGGCCTTAGGCAAAGACCTTCCTTACATTCAGGGCAACAGAACAATAGAAAAGCAAATTCCCAAAGCAGAGTTTCTCTTTGGGTCACACTGATATCTGAGTTTTCTGTGATACTCACCATTCCCTTCAGCTATCCAGTACATGGCCATGTCCCAGATTGTGGAGGAGATACATATCTTGAACACAAAACCATGAGCCTATGGGAGAGTGGCCAGAATTCAGGAAGAAATCAGGAATGTAGAAAGGTAGTAGGTGTTGCCCATCTATAAGGTAAGCTGCAGTCCATTCATAAATTGGACAAGATGAATGCTGTGAAGATTTCTACTAGACAGGACACATCCTTTGATGCATTCTCTTTTCTATTGTCTACAACCACGGACACAGTGGGATACAAAGAATCACTCACCTTCTCAAAGCACTTACTAGAAACAGGCCACTCCAAATTAAACAAACCGACTTTCCTACATATTCTTAGAAGATGAGACAAAATCACTAACACACAAACACACCCAAAAAGGCACCTTCTTTCCCCAAGTAGGTCTGTGACTATCCGGAGCATCCTCTGACTGGTGGACCATACTATGTTCCCCTGAAATGGGCTGTCGTATGTCAGATCTGGTCTCCTTGGCCAAAACTGTGAAGTTGTCAGGAGCCAGCGGTGAGCCACTGCCTGCTTTATCAAAAAAAAAGCCCCTCTTCAGAGCTTTCCTGGCATTTGTCCATCTTCAATTCTGTAGTTGCCAAGAAAGACTGACTCTGTCCTTGGTTAATCCAAACATGTGAGACCACTGCAACTGGGACTGGGCCTGCCTCAGAGTGCCTGGCTTCCTGGATCCAAAGTTCAGAGTGTTACATCAACAAGAAAGTGACGTAGGTCACTTCCTCTAGAACTGAATGAGGTCACTGCCTTGGCAACCACTTTGTCCTAACAGTTGCTTCGAAGGGTCCATGAGATGGAGGCTGCCCCTACTTCCTTTGACACTTTCACAAGTTAAAATGGAATATCAACCATAGGCACCCGGGAACAGCTCTCCACACAGGCCTGGTTTGGTCCATCTTCTCTACATTAAGAAGAGAGAGACTGCTTCAGACACATCCCTTCATCCTTACCTGGTTGTTTGTCATGGAAGATGACTTTTGCTCTCTCAGGTCCTTCATAGCTGCCTATATATTCTCCAGGGATAATTTCTGCATGGACCTTTGAGGTTCTCTGCAGGTTGAAGATCTCCTACGTTCCTGTATTGTAAGACCAACTCTGTCCCTGCTCTTCTATAAAGGTAGATTGAGGGAATCGTGTATGTTTAGGGTTAATAACATGTTTGATTTGGGTTAGGATCATTCTGCTGGATGAATAATGGTATTGGAAACCTGCGATATTTATAAGATTATAGAGGTGGAATATATGTATGAAAACAGAAATCTCAGTAAGATTTAAAGCCCAGAAAGTCATTGGGTCCTTGATTGGGATAGTTAGCTTTGAATTATGTTCTGTGCAGATGTCTCAGATAAATCTATACACAATGGCATAGGATCTTGTACCTTAGATGATTGAATGTTGAGGAGAACATTCATTCAAAAAGGGAGAGTTGGTAAGATTACGAAGAGAGTTGGTAAGATTAGAAAAAAGTGTGAGTATAGGATTTGGACAAAAAGTTCTTTAGCAATAGGGTTTTGGGTAGAGAGAAAATGTAAATGTCAGCACATGTGAAGAGTCAGTCACAATGATGAACTGGGGAAAATATGTAGGAAAGCAGATATCAATAGAGACATAAGGAAATCAGGCAAAGTATAAAATGAGTGATACCAATAGACATTTTCAACAGGCTTGAGATTGAATATATAATCTTAGGAAGAAACAAATATGTAGTCACCAATAGGATTGACATTTGAGAGCATTAGGCAACCTGGACATGGGTGATTTTCATAATCCATACTCACATTCCATTTAGGCTTTGGTACAATCGTAAGTGTGACTTTGCATTTTGTGGCCAGAATATTACTGTGATAAAATGTATATGTAGATCAGGTGACATGAGTATTTCTACCACCATTTCTTGGAGCAATATTTTGAAGAGGTGTAAATTAGTATTGGGGGTACATAGAGGTGTACCATGTGTGTATGAATATAGACATAATGCATGAATAGTCCATACTGCGAATAAATAATACAACTGGTTCAAACTTTAGAAATTGGAATAAATTGATATCTGAAAATACACAGGGAATCATATATTGATATACATACATTCATTCCAACCATTTATACATCCAATGGTAATATTACGGTTGTGGTTCATCATAAAGAGTGTGTGAATTTTGCTTCAAAATTGATAATGGAAATCGACAGTAATGTGTGTGGAAAGAAGTCTCATGAAATGACCAGTCAAAAACAAAGAGGAATACATATGTTCTGAAGCAGGAAGTGATAGAATGTGTTACAAATTTCTTTAAATTTATGAAGTTGTGGCTGAAATGTATATTCTATGATGTACAAAAACTGAAGAAATAGTAATGTACCAGTGTTGTATAAAAATGAACGCCAAAATACACATCATGTCCCATAGGAATCTACTTGCATTGATGTTAAAGTGGGTCAGTTACTGTAAAAATATAAGGATTTGTTTGCACCATTTACTGAAGTGAGTTTTCAATACTATAAAACAAATATGTATTTCAGATGGATGAATATTTCTGAAAATAATCTTATGAAAAGTTGAATATAAAACCACATACATGAACATGAATGAATTTAGGGAGTGTATAATAAGATACATATATTTCATATTTTGACAAATCTAGAGTGTATATATATATATATATATATATATATATATATATATATATATATACAAAATACACACAGAGACATTAAAAAGTAGCAATATATATGCCAATTAAAATTCATCGTGAAATATATATCATCCACAGATCCAAAAATATTAATTTTACTGAACATGGATTTATGTATAATGTTTTTTAACTAAGAAGCTCACTCATAATTTGAATTATCAGTTCCAAAAGCGTTTAGGAGGTGTGATTTCTTCTCACACTTTGTATCTGCCAAGTTAGCCACCTCTCAAGAATACAGGTGTGATACCAGGTAGGATTCTATATGTTCATATAAAAATACATGTGCTGAATTGGCTACAGAAAAAGGGAGACAGGAATTCACATATGTGTTAACTTTAAAAACACATGCAGAACTCTTTCAACAAAAAATTGACAAGATTTACAACTCCAACCCTATATCATGCAAATAGGAAGACCAACTATACACCATGCCTCCTATGAAGTGCTAGTATTTCTATTCTGTTTGGGTTATTTTTCTCCATTATATTAGAATTAGTAGTCAGAATCTAGTAGGGTATGGGTTAGTGTCAAGGATTCAGTATTTCAAATGGAAAATTGAAAAATGAATCCAATGTGTATGTAAATATGTGCTACACAAAAATCTTCCCACTCTCATTCAGAACAATGCCTTGACAATACCTTCGCCCCAAGTAAGACACAATTAGAGGAGAAGATTTAGAAAACCTATGAACAAATATCTGGAATGGAATATGCTCAGGAGCCCACAACCTTGGAAGTGGCAGAGGAGTTTCCAAAGGTAAGGGAAAGGGTAAACACTCCACAAACATGGAGGTCTGCTGGCATAGAGACTTCTTGAGAAACTGCCTGTGAGATTGGGCACTTGAAAAATATGTTGTTGTCAGGAGCTTTAGCTTCCTTTCTAGTGAGACCATAAAAGCTTGGTCTGCATTTATGAGACCTGGAGGACATGCTTTCTTATTTCCCAATGAACATGAGGCAGCAGTGCTAAATTCTCTTTTTAGGTAAACTGTGGCCACTGGGGGCTAAAGGTCTCCCCATGTGCACTGTGAAGCCATATGGTCATCCTCCATTTTCATGGTGTTTCTTCCTGCTGCACTGGGAGTTTGGTATTTGCTTCACGAAATAAAAGGAGTTCAATTGGGTCACAGTGCAAGAGGGAGTTCTGTCATGTGTGGTGGGTCAGGTTCTGCAGGAGGATACAAGAACCAGGATTCTATCCCACATAGCTTGCCCCCTTGACCATAGCAACCTGATTCTGAACAATGTCCTGAAAACTCTCCATATAACAAGTTGCCTTTACATGGAAGGTTCTGCTGGCTGCACCATGTCAGTCACAAGCCATTTGGATGCCAATGGAAGATCCACATGGCCCCACCACAGATGTTTTATCACATACCTGCCCACCACTGCTCTAGGCCAACTACTCAACAGAGTCCAACTTACTGGCATCTCTGTTCTACACCATTTACATGAAACCCAGTCAATCAAGGCACTGTCTGGTATATTCATGATCAGTAACAGGACATCCAAATGTTCTCCAGTGCCACCTGGTGATGGGAATTTCAAAAATTTTATGGTATTTTTCTAGCCATTTTTCAAGGATGAAGTTGGAGGCACTGTGAGTTTCAATTCTTTCAGGAACCATTAAATTTTTAGGAAGCTAATTTCAATGAAAGCTCTGGAGAACACTCACAGGTAAGGCTTCCCAAAGAGTGGCCAAAAGATCACATGATATTATTCCCATTGAGGTCTACAATGTGAGGTCCATATGAGTTTTGACTCTCAACTCTGGGTGCCAAATCTTTCAGAGTAAAATCATGTGGTATCCTGGCTGAGAGGCCTAGTGCTCTGTGGAAAGCCATCCTGGGCCTAGAACTTAGTTTCCAAGGGCGACACTCATGCCTGGCTTCCTTAAATCTCAACGCTATTCATAGCAATACTTCTCTGAGGTCAGTTTGAGAACTCAGATTCTAAGGGAATCACACCAGAGTTCAAGAACATGTGGACCAAGTCATCTCTTCCAACCGCCACCCAAATGACCACAATTTAAAACAAAACACTCCAACGTGGCGCTCATCTTTTTCCATATAGACACTCATAATGACCTCTGGCAAAAGTTTTCCATGAGGGGCACAGCCCAAGACCGTGTCCAAAATAAGCTCTTTTGCACCTAATTTGCCTAAAGTCAGGGTGGCCTGGACACCCTTCTTGTGAACCAGGAGAGATCAAATAGGCCTCCCATTAATACTGCTTCGCTTCTTCAATTTGAGGCCAACTGACTGTGGGGTTTGGATTCCTTATGTGAATTGGAGTCTTGAGAAAACCCAAGCAACTATGGGCTAGCCTCTGCAGGGCTTTGAAGAACTCATTTGAACCAAAGGATCCCTATTCTGACTTGATGGAGGTCAGGAAAGTTACAGAAGAGGCGAGAGACTTCATCCACAAGGACTGCTTTTTTGGCCATTTTGGTTTTGGATGTACACCTGGGATCTTTCTTTAGATCCATCAGGAGCTGAGAATCTAAGCCACACCCTCACACAAGGCAAATAGGCTGATTCAGACACATCCATTCCAAAGCAATTAAGCAAAGAGCCACAGGTAATGCCCATTCATTTCCATTTGGAAACTGTTTTCTTCAGGCTTCACAAAGTGGTGGACTGAGGAAAAGACCTTCCTGACATTCAGGGCAACAGAAGAATTGGTAAACAAAAGGCCCCAAGCAGGGTTTTTTCACTGAGACTTTCCTGGTCACACTGATATCTGAGTTTTCTTAGATGCTCGCCATTCCCTTCAGCTATTCAGTACATGGTCATGTCACAGAGCTTCAAGGTTGTACATATCTTAAACACAAAACCATGAGCCTATTCTGGAGAGTGGCGAGAATTCAGGAAGAAAACAGGACCTTAGGTAGATAGCAGGTGTTGCACATCAATAAGGCAAGCTGCAGTCCATTCATAAATAGGGCAGGATGAATGCTGGGAAGCTTTCTACTAGATAGGACATATTCATTGATGCATTCTCCTTTCTAATGTCTACAACCACGGACATAGTGGGATACACAGACATAGAAACACTCACCTTGTCAAACGACTTAGTAGAAACAGTTCACTCCAAACAAAACAAACCACCTTTCATACCTATTCTCAGAACATGAGACAAAACCACAAACCCACACCCACACCACAAAGGCACCTCCTTCCCCCATGTAGGTCTGTGACTATCCGGAGTGTCCTCTGACTGGTGGGCCATACTATGTTCTCTGGAAATGGCCTGTTCTGTCTCAAATCTGGTCTTTTGGCCAACTCTGTGAAGTTGTCAGGGGCCAGCGGTGAGCCACTGCCTGCTTTCTCAGGAAATGCCCCTATTCATAGCTTTCCTTGCATTTGGCCATCCTCACATCAGTAGGTTCCAAGAAAGACTGAGTCTGTCCTTGGTAAATCAAAATAAGTTTGACCACTGGGGCTTGGACTGGGACTGGCTCTTTGTGCCTGGCTTCCTGGATTCCAAGTTCAGAGAGTTCCATCACCAAGGAAGTTAGGTGAGGTCACTTCCTTTAGGAACGGAATGAGGTCACTGCCTTGGCAACAACTTTGTCCTAACAGTTGCTTCCAAGGTTCCCATGAGAAGGAGGCTGCCCCTACTTACTGTGACACTTTCACAAGTTACAGTGGTATGTCAACCATAGGCATGCAGGAGCAGCTCAACAAATGCCTGCTTTGGTCCATCTTCTATACATTAAGAAGAGAGTGGCTGATTCAGACACATCCCTTCATCCTGAGCAGGTTGTTTGCCATGGAAGACTTTTGCTGTCTCAGGTCCTTCATAGTTGCCTACATCTTCTCCAGGGATCATTTCTGCATGGACCTTTGAGTTTCTCAGCAGGTGGAAGATCCTCTATATTCCTGTATTTTAAGACCAACTCTGTCCCCACTTTTCTGTAAAATTAGATTGAGAGAACAGTGTATGGTTAGGTTTAATAACATGTTCGATTTGGTTTAGAAAGGAAACTACACGGTTGAGCAAACAGGGTCCTACCGTTAGCAATAATATGAGGATTATAAATGGACCGGCCATGGCAGATAAAAGCATAGTTAACCAGGTTGACTATGTGAACAAAGAATCAAACCTCCCTTCTGGGGCCTCTGTCTCTCTTTGACGCTCTTCAAGTCGTTTTCTTAATTTACTCATAGATTCTTTTACAACTCCAGTATTGTCGGCATAAAAACAACATTCTTCCCTCAATGCAAGCAAAAAGGCAACTTTCTCTCATGAAGAGGAGGTCCAACACTCGCCTGCTCTGTAAAACAACTTCAGAGAGAGAGAGGTTAAAATTCCTGTAAAGCTGTGATGTCGGTTTTTAATGTCTTTAAGCTTTGGTCTATTTCTGCTTCTAATTGTGTCTTTGTTGTGTCTCATGGACTAGGGCAGTTGTTCCTATGCCCACCCCTTCAGCAATTATTATTCCTCATAGGATGGCCAAAGTGAGGGATACAGGTTCCCGGTGGAACCGGGTTGTATGCCCCCCTATTTGAACTTTAAATGAACCTACGTCATGATAGAGCACTCTGAAAAACATCTGCATGATTACATAATTAATCACATCTATTGACCATTTAATGTAAACATAAATAATGTTAAAGTGTATAGAATTATACTGTTTTAGGAATGGACAAGAAAATGCACCTAAGATAGCACCAAAGTGAGGAAAACATTCTTATTTGGTTGCATCCGGATTTAGAGGGCATTGCTTCTGTTGTAATCAATTAATCCCCTGAACCCCAAGTTTTGGTAGTTTTAGAATTTGTACCCAACATGTAAGGGAAGGGGCTCAGAAGTTCACAGTCTGCAGAAATTCACAAAAATTAGTTTTTGTTTCTGTTTTTTTTTTTTTTCCTCTGTTCTGGGCAAGTTAACTTTTCAAGGACACCTTGGAAGGGGAGAGCTTTTTTGTCTCTTTTTTCTCCCTGCCAGCTGTCACCATGGAGACCAGTTGCTAACTTTTTTATCTTAGAAATGTAGGCATCTAGGTGAAGCCCCAGCTCAAGGCCAGAGGCCTTGTTCACATATTTTGTGAAAAACTGGAAAGGCAGTGTCTAGCTTAGGGGTGGTGATTTTTCCAGCCAGTGGCCAAGTAGAACAGGGCAACACGAAAAGTGGAAGTTTATGTACATTGAACTCTTTCAGAGGGACTCTTTTGCTGAAAGACCTAAAGTAAGCCTTGGTGAAGACTTCTGGAGAAGGTCATTTAAGACATTTCTGTGGACCTGGTACAGAGGGGGAAGACGGGGTAGTCGAGGCTGAGAGCAGCTCCGTGGATCTAAGAATGAGAAAAGAGAGATGTAAAAGAAAAATGGTAAAGGGGTTTGGGATTTTCCTAGAACAAAACTTGAGCATTAGAACAGGTATAGCAGAGGGGACGATGGGAGTAAATATTCCAAAAAGCCTTTGAGGGACTTTAAATTCTTAGAAACCTCTTTTCAGTGATGACAAAGCAACTTTAAATGCCATTTTCATTACATCGTGGATAGGGGTCTGAGGGCTCTTCTCAGCTGGTTTGAGCTTTGGGTTAGCTTGCTAGAGGACTTGGTGGGACCTAGTGCAGGCCCTGACAGGAAAAGTGAGGAGTGAGTGGGTGAAGGGGTACCTCGGTACCTGCTACCTCAGCAACGGGGCAATGTTCTGAGAACCAGCGGAGGTTTGGGTTTTTGATTTAGTAATTGGAGAGGAGAAATCAGGTTGCTAAGATGGGAGTGATAGCAGAGAGTCTAGAGCAGAAGGCTGAGGGTGAGAAACTATTGGAGAAGCATAGTACAGGATGTGAGAAAAAGAGGAAAAATGATTCCCCATAGGGAAATTTCCCCCTTTTGAGAACTTGCCGAAGTTAAAAATGTCACTCAGAATTTGAGGATCTAGAGAACCCTCTGGGGGCCATAGTATTTGGTTGTCTAATTGGTAATATGGCCAATGCTGTGTACTGAATTTGATGAGGAGTTTGGGTTCCACCAGGCAGCCCCTGTATGCTCACATTCCCTTGACTTACACAAGAAGTCGGCTTCTCCCCCACACAGCCGTGGCTGTTTGTGGCTTTGATAGTCCGCCAGGCAAACATAGTAATCTAGGCTAGTAAAACCTGAATCTGTCTCGCGTGTCCCTGCATCCATAATATTTGCTTCCATTATCTATGGTACAGAAGAGATTTAATGGGATTTTAGTGGGATCCTCTTCATCAGGGATATCTCAATAGGAAAGACCTATACCGACCTGACAAATGTCTGGGTGGAGAGATGGCCACCAGGTCTCTATGGGGCCTGTATGCGAGATAGACTATACTTCTTGTCTAGTAGGATTTGTAATCAGCCATTGCTGCTGAACGGGGTGATGAGGGTTAAAACTACTGGTGCCCAAGGGGAGAGTCTATAGTCTTATCCACATAGCGAATACGCAATTTGAAATGGTTACCACGCTTTTCCAGTTTCCAACAAGAGTCTGGACACAGCGAAGGCTTGAGATGAGAGGCATGGATCCAAAAAGTGATTCCGTCTACTTTAACGCTTTAGGTTTTATAAGTAGCACCTGGTATGTTCCTTTCCAGTGGGGTTCCAGGGATGACACCTGATGTTGTCTTATGTAGACGAAGTCTCTTACATGATATTGATTTAGAGTCCCCTCCTCCCCTGGTTGGTAGGCAGTGGCCAGCTGTTTCCACAGTTATCGCTGAGTTCTTTCAATGACTTTAAGTCTGTCAAGCAAGGGGGTGTGGAAGTGATCGTTAAGCCTTAGAGTTGGGGTTAGGTCCCTTATTGGATGATGGGAATCATAGAGAATTTCATAGGGGGTGAGGTTACACAAAGAAAGAGAGGGAATATTTCTCGCATGAAACAGTGCATAAGGCAGGAGCATAATCCAATCTTTTATGCCGGGCTCTAAGCTTAATTTTGTGAAGGTCTCTTTAATGGTTCTATTTATTTTTTCTACCTGTCCTGAGCTCTGGTGTATATAAGCATAATGTAACTTAAAATTAATCCACAGGGTCCCAGTTAACACCTGACTTACCTGGGCCATGAACACCAGTCCATTATCAGACCCTATTACCTTAGGCAGACCGTATCTTGGAAAAATATCTTTCAGAATCTTCTTGAAAATCATTTGTGCAGTTTTTTTTTTTTTTTTTTTTTTTTTTTTTGTGTGTGTGTGTGTGTGTATGTGTGGAAGGCTTCAGTCCATCCTGAAAATGTATCTACAAAGACTAGGAGGTATTTAAGTCCATACCTTGCTGGCTTAATTTCACTATTGTCCACTTCCCAAAATTGTCGTTTTCTGGTTCCTCATAGGTGCTTTCCTCTAGGAAACTGGAAGGGTAAGCATTAACCAATTGACGGACTCGACAGGCTTTTGTTACCCGTTCAGTTATTTTCTTTCGCTGTGAGTCGGTTAGTGGAAAACTCTGTTCTTAATCCTACAGGAATGCCTGCAGTTTCATTGAACCAAGGTGAGTGAGTTGGTGTACATTTTTAACGTAGTGTAGGGCTTTCTGTAATTGCAGCCTGAGCTCAGTGAAGTTGAGGTGTTCAGTGTCAGTGTCCATAGATATTATAAAAAACTTCCTGGTGATCAGGGGTCCATTGGAATTGGGCATCTCCCTCTAACACCGGGTATAAAGGAGCAGCTAAAAACGCAAACCCAGGTATCCATAACCTGCAAAAGCCAGCAGTCCCAAGAAACTCTCTGAGTTGTCTCCTGTTAGATGGGGGTGGTATCTAGGCAATGGTTTGTTTTCTGGGCTCAGTGAGCCATCGTTTACTGCCCCTAAGGAAACAGCCCAGTAAGATTACTTCATGCCAGCAAATTTGGGCCTTTTTGGCCGAAACTCTATACCCGAGTTGAGCAAGCTCATATAATAGTGCTTGGGTCCCAGACTCACAGTTTTCCTTCGTGTTGGCTGCCAGTAGCAGGTCATTCACGTATTGAAGCTGGGTGACTTTGGGGTGCGTAGTTCTGAAATTGCTGAGATCTCTGTGGAGGGCTTCATCAAAGAGAGTGGGGGAGTTTTTGAACCCCAGTGGGAGTCTAGTCCAAGTTAGTTGACCAGACGTTCAGGTTTCTGGGTCTACCCACCCGAAAGCAAACAGCAACTGACTATCTTTATGCAGAAGCAAGCAAAAGAAAGCATCTTTTAAGTCCAGAACAGTATACCATTTCCGCTCAGGGTTCAGAGTGCTAAGCAGATTGTACGGATTAGGTACCGTGGGGTGAATGTCCTGCACTCTGTTGTTGATCTCTCTTAGGTATTTAACAGGGCGATTGTCCCGGTTCCTGGCTTTTTTTTCTAGTAGCAGGGGAGTGTTCATGGCCAATTGACAGGGCCTTAGGACGCCTAAGGTCAGATATTTCTGAATATGGGGCCTTATCTCATTTTTAGCTTTTTTTGCTTAGAGGATATTATTTGACATTAATTGGGGAGGCTGAGGTTTTTAACTCCACTGTTATTGGAGGTTGCTTCACGGCCAGGCCTAACCCAGCAGTTTTTGCCCAGGCATCTGCGTAATCTGTTATCCATTTCTGGCGTAGCTTGCCTGTTTGATCAGTCTTGGGGGGTGTGAAGAGTGGATGTTCATCTTCTACTAATTTAGTTAAAGCCGTGACTATAGGAGTTTATACTAAAGGTTTAGAAATTTCATTTGGTAGCCTTCAGGGTTAAAAGTTATTAAGGCCAAGAGCTTGGTGAGCAGATCTCTGCCCATCAATGGGTCCAGGCATTCCTGGATTACTAGGAAGGAGTGATGGATTTTTTCTTTACCTAGGTCCATGGTCCTCTTAGTAGTCTAAGCCCGATATTTACTGCCATTAGCCCTTTGAACTACAGACCTTTTATTTGATAGAGGGCCCAATGGGGCCTTAAGGGCTTCGTATACTGCTCCTGTATTCATTTCAAACTTTACTGGGGTCCGCTACACTTCAAAAGTTACCCTGAGCTAGGGGAAGTGATCTGAGCCCCAACTTTCTTAGTCATGCACCAGAGTCACAATGGCTGGCTGGCGTGGCTGTCTCTTTATAGGGCACTTTTTGGCCCAGTGTCCTTTTTTTTTACAGTAGGCACATTGATCTGAGGCCAGGGGTGGCCTCTTGCATGGCCCCAGGTAACCCTTACTGTCACCTTACGTCTTAATTTCTGGCCTCTTTCTTGTTGTGACAAGGATCTTGGTCAATCCCTTAGTCTGTCTTTTGCTTCTCTCATCCTTCCTTTGCTCCCTTTCTTTCTCCCTGTTTCTCTCTTATAGTATACTTTCTCAGCTCTCTGACTAAATCTCTCTTTTAAATTTTTTTAATATCCATGGCAGCTTGCCCAATTAAGGCCATTGTTACAGATGAATTTTGATCCGCTGCCTGAGGATCGAAAGGAGTATATCTTTTATATGCTTCCATAATTCTTTCTAGAAACAAAGAGGGAGATTCATCAGGCCTTTGAATAATTTCTCTTACCATGGCCAAATTAGTTGGTCACCTAGCAGCCCCTTGGAGACCTGCTATTAGAGCCAGGCAATAATTGGACAGATGCTCTTTATCTTCAAAGGTGTTGGGGTTCCAGTTGGGTTGGTTTAAGGGTAAGCTCGCTTTTATTATGTTGGGAAGTTGTGTTGGTCGCCAATCAGGTCCGAGGATATTTTTTTTTTTTTTAGCTTCTTGGAGGTTTTTCTCTTATTCCTCTGTCATAAAGAAAGTCCCTAGGAGTTGTTGGCAGTTATCCCAAGTAGGCAGGTGTAAAAACGTTGGCGAGTTCTCTGAGTTCTTTTAGCCGGGCCAGCTTCCTCCAGGGAAGGAGGGGCTCTGTGTGCCACGGGACTGTCATCTGGATGGCGCTGGGCCATCCTAGCTTCTTTGAATGGTGGAGAGGCTGAGTCAGCAGCAGGGGAATCACTTAGAGGGTGTTGGCAGTTGGGGGATGAAGGCAGAGGATAAGGAGGGGGAGGAGATTCCAGTAGAGTCTTGAGACTCAGGGAGAACAGAGGGTGCAGGAGGAGGAGCAGAGAGTTAAAGAGATAGAATCATGGGGGAAGGAGTAGGAGTCCGTGCAGGGACAAGGAAAGGCTTCACCCTTGGAGGAGGAGATTTGCAGAGGTCCTGACAAGTTAAGATATATGGCTGTTGATCTGGACGTCTACGTGGCCCCAGCTAAAAGACAATATCTCGAACTTTTCAAATTAGTGCGAAGTAGAAAGATCCTTCTAGGGGACATCTGACTACAAAGTTGGGTCATTCTGAGACACAGAATCTGCAAGATCCGGCGTTTTACTGAAAAAGAAAGATTCTGAGCCCTTAAGCAGACTTTGGTCTAGTGATCAAGGGTCATGAACAGAGGCATTGAAGTGCTCTGTCCCATAATGAAATATACACAGACAATAAAAGCAATGACACAAGACACAGACAAGACAAGACAATAAAGACAGGCAATGGATGTCCAATACTGAGACCATGACTGAGTAGCTGGCAAAACATGATGGGCTGGCAATACCGAATCCGAAACAAAATATCACTGAATAAAGGAGACTATTGTTCCTCGATTTCATGAGTTCATCCCCCAGGGACATGGCCTGTGGCTCTGTTACATGTGTGTCAGCCACCATGGGAGAGAGCTCACGCTCTTTACCAATAGCCATTTTGTGAAACCCTAACCTGAATCCTGAAACCAGAAAGAGGGGCCTTATTTATCCCCAGAGGAGCCCGTTGGGGGTCTTTCATCTGCGGCTGCAGGATCTCACTGGGGCCACCAGATGTAAAGATCGGGCGAGGGTGGGTGGAAGAGACCACCAAGAGACTGTCTCATGCAACAGCAAAGGCTTTATTGGGAGTCCGGCATGCAAGGGCTCAGAGCTCACTTGAATAGAGCAGAGAGCCCTGAGAACAGCTTAAGAAGTGCTTATATATTTTCCTTGGAGAGGGCAGGAAGGAAAGTTTATTGATGGGTAAGTGCGAGTGGGCGGTTTGCGTGCAACTGGTTGACCGAGTACATTCTGCAGTTTGGCAGTTGGGGACAGCACATTCTGGGAACAAGAATAGCAAACAGTTCTCAAGATTTCAAAAGTGTTTTGTTAAGCATACAGAAAATCAAGAAGTGACAAGTACCTATTTTATTAACCTTTCAATATAAGTATGAAAACAGAAATCTAGGTAAGATTTGAAGCCCAGAAGTTCATTGGGCCCTTGATTGGTATACTTAGCGTTGAATTACATTCTGTAGTGATGTCCCAGAAATATGGATATACAATGGCATAGGACCTTATACCTTCTCGGAGGTCAATTCCAAAACACAGACTCTAAGGGGAATCACACCGAAGTTCAAGCCAAAGTGGACCCAATTATCTCTTCCAACCGCCACACAAATGACCACAATTAAAACCAAAACACTCCCACATGGCACTCATCTTCTTCCATATAGACACTCACCATAACTTCTGGCAAGAGGATTCCATGAGAGGTGCAGCACAAGACAGTGTCCCAAATAAGCTCCCTTTCCCCTCATTTGCCAATAGTAAGGGTGGCCTGGACACCCTCCCTGTGAACCAGGAGTTATCAAATATGTCTGCCATTAATACAGCTCTGTTCTCCAATTTGAGGCCTACTGACTGTGGGGTATAGATTCTTTATTTGAATTGGATTCATAAGAAAACCCAAGAACCTATGGGCTAGCATCTGCAGGGCTTTGAAGAACTCATTTGACTCAAAGGATCCCTATTCTCACTTGATGTAGGTAAGGAACCTTACAGAAGAATGTGAGGCACTTCATCCACAGTGACTGATTTTTGGCCATTTTGATTTTGGATTCACACATGGGATCGTTCTTTAGATCCATCAGGTGCTGAGAATCTAAGCCACAGGCTCACACAGGACCAAGAGGCTGATTCAGACACATCCCTTTACAAAGCAATTAAGCAAAGAGCCACAGGTGATGCCCATTCATTTCCGTTTGAAAACTGTTTTCTTCAGGATTCACAAAGGCGTGGCCTCAGGCAAAGAACTTACTGACATTCAGGGCAACAGAAAAATAGGCAATCAAAAGGCCCATTGCAGGGGTTCTCCACTGAGACTTTCCTGGTCACATCGATATCTGAGTTTTCTGAGATGCTTGCCAATCCCTTCAGCTATCCAGTACATGTCCATGTCACAGTGCTTGGAGGTGGTACATATCGTGGACTCAAAAGCATGAGCCTATTTTGGAGAGTGGCTAGATTTCAGGAAGAAAACAGGAACTTAGGAAGATAGCAGGTGTTGCCCATCGATATGGCAAGCCCTAGTGCATTCATAAATTGGGCAGGATGAATGCTGGGAAACTTTCTACTAGACAGGAAACATCCATTGATGCATTCTCTTTTTCTAATGTCTACAACCACGGACACAGTGGGATACACAGACATAGAAACACTCGCCTTGTCAAACAACTTACTAGAAACAGTTCACTCCAAACCAAACAAACCGACTTTCCTACCTCTTCTCAGAACATGGGGCAAAACCACAAACACACATCCACACCCAAAAAGGCACCTCCTTCCCCCAAATAGGTCTCTCACTATCCGGAGTGTCCTCTGACTGCTGGGCCATACTATGTTCCCCAGATATGGCCTATCCTGTCTCAGATCTGGTCTCCATATCCAACTCTGTGAAGTGGTCAGGAGCCAGCTGTGAGCCACTACCTGCTTTTTTAGGAAAGGCCCCTCTTCAGAGTACTCCTGGCATTTGGCCATCCTCACATCAGTAGGTACCAAGAAAGACTGACTCTGTCCTTGTTAAATTGAAGCAAGTGAGACCACTAGGACTGGGACTGGGACTGACCCTGTGTGCCTGGCTTCCTGCATCCCAAGTTCAGAGAGTTCCATTACCAAGGAAGTGAGGTGAGGTTGCATCCTTCAGGAACTGAATGAGGTCACTGCCTTGGCAACCACTTTTTCCAAACAGTTGCTTTCAAGCGTACCATGAGAAGGAGGCTTACCCTACTTTCTGTGGCACTTTCACAAATTAGAATGGTATATCAACCATAGGCACCAAGAAACAGCTCTCCACACAGGCCTGATTTGGTCCATCTTCTCTATATTAGGAAAAGAGCCTTTAGTCCGGGGAGCACTGCAGTGAACCTCTGCACTAAAACTATTAGCAAGCACCTGGTGGAGGAGTCCTCCATAGGTAAGTGGGGCTTTTATAACATCTGATATCCGGTTAAGGGAGATCTCTTCTGATGAGAGAGATGTGGCCTGGGGAGGCTCACATATACTCCTTTCCAGGAGAGTAACCAGAATGGTTCTGTCCTCTGTTCTGTTCTGTAGGGAATTCCTCTGGAACTGTAGAGAGGGGCCGACGGGCACGCATGCACTCCTACCCTGGAGCTATAGCAAGATGTTGCACTGTTCCACTGTTTTTCTGTTTAGGCGCATGGTTTCTGTTTTTTGTGTTTTGTTTTGTGTTCTATTTTTTTGATTGTTTGTTTGTTTTTGTTCATTTTGTTGTGTGATTTCAGTGGTAAAAACTTAAGGATTTTGGACGTAAAAATAGGTAATAAAGAGAGTAAGCCTGACACCCCTTTGGACTGTGTTTTAGGGAACTGCGATGAACTTTACTCGCCTTTGTTAAGCAGGATGATAGAAGCTCCTAGCTGGCTGCCTGGAGCACACCCATTGCAGAGGGCAATGCTTGGTGGGGACCTAAGAACTGAGCATCTCCCAGGTTAACAAGTGAAACTCCTTTAAAACCCCTTGTCACTCCAGATCAAGAGAGTCACAACCTTTGGCAGAGTCCCCTGTGTTTCTCCTTTGTTCGCAAAGCAATAAACCTCCCTTTTTCTTTTTCTCAAAACTCAGTCCTCATTATTAAATTGGTATTAATTGGCGTCAAGTTGAGGAATCGAACTTTAATTTACAAATTTGGTACCCGCCCTCCACCCCGGAACTTTGTGAGAGCTGTCTACTGAAATATTAGGAGATGAAGCATGCTTGGTGTGGAACTGAACAAGAGGAGCTAATCCTGTAAGTAAAAGGAGGGACTGAGGGACTCCCAGCAGCTGCCAAAGCCCTGTTGATTCAGGGAATTACCTCCTTCCTCCCCGCACTGTAAGAATTATGCCACCTCTGTCTTGTTAAAAAAGAGAAAAAGAAAAAGGGGACACTAAATGCAGTGAAGTCACCATGGAGACACTTTATTTTACATTTCAGGTTTCCCCTCTGTTAAAACATGTGGTCCCCCCCCTGTGGATATCTATGGTGCACACTGGTGTAGGAGATTTTTCTCTTATCTGCTCTGGTTTAAACGGTTCTCTCTGACAGCCATAGTCTGAACCTCCTTTCTGTCTGTCTTGTGTCTTTGTATCTGGCCCTTTAAGACATGTGCAATAATGTGTTGATATTATAAATTGTTTCTTGGGAATGATCTTAGCTGAATGTGTGTCTAAATGATGATGTTTTATTTTAACAATCTGGTATCTGAATGGGTTTTTGAAGCATTGCAGAATCTTGCAGTTAAAAGTCGGGTTTAGGTAATTGTTTAGTTTATGATTTCAGATAATTCATGCCAGAGAACTTAAATACTTAGTATGGAAAACTGAAGAACTCTACTTCCAAGTTGGCAAGTAAATTCCCAATCATACAGTCTTTTTTTCACCAATTTTGAATTGGATAGCCTCGGAAAATGTCACTGTGTGTACCACTGCATTAATTTGGACAAGGATAGTAAATCATAGAATGGTATCTGTTGACAAAACAAGATGTAAAGATATAAAATTTTGTGAATTGTATCTTAAATTTGTATCATAATTTTCAACATCCGAACCTCAAAATTATGGTTAAAATGCCTTAGGCCTGAGGTGTCTGCTCAGAATAGCAGTTTTTCCTGCTCCTTCCAGACCTCAGCCATGATTTATATTGAAATGTAAATGAAAGAAGCCTGAAAGCTTAGTAGGAGACTGATTTGAGGCCTAAGGGAAAAAAAAGGTAAATTGTATGGTATTTACTAATTACTAGCCAGTCACTTTTTCTAGGACTCTTTTTTTTTCCTTAGATACTTTTTTTTTGAGCTCATGATTTTGAGCATACAGACCTAGGTTAATGTTTTTCAGATCAGTTCTATCTTTGACCAACTGTAGACTTTTTGAAACATTGCAATGGAGATTTCACCTGAGAAAAGCTACAAGGCCTTTACTATTATTATGTGTGCACACTTTTGTTATGTGTTGTATGTCCACATATACATATGTCCGTATATCATATATATGATACACAAATTAACATATACAAGGAGCACTCATAAAAAAGCGCTCATTAAAACAAATTTAAATAGGAGATCCAAAGATCTTTAATTCACGTGATTTAAATGTTTCAATTTAAATTGGATAAACAGATAAAAATCAATGTCTTTAAATTTAAGCTTACAATTTTTTTAGGTGTGCAAAAATCTAATAAAATATTAATATCTACAAAATGTCTAATATGCCTTGGTTCTAGGACCTTTCCTTCAACATAAAAATGGTTTACACTGTCAACACATTTCTCTAATATTTTGATAAATAAGTAAAGTAAATTTGATATGGGATTGCTCATTCATGAGTACTTTTCTTAGATATCTGATTGATTTACTAAGGTCTGAATAAGTTCTTATTAAAGTCTGTATAAGAATATAAAAATAAGTCATGTGTTAATGAGACAAAAATTTCTTAAAACATAAGTTTACCCATAACGTTGTGTTTATTAAGTTTTATTTTCTCCAGAGCAAGCAACCATAAAAATTAAACAACTGATTAAATAAGAACTGTTATTTTAGAGCACTGTACTGCCATTGCTTTAGAAGCTAAACTTGGTTAATGTAGAAACATCAATGTAATTGTGATGCTATCAATGTTTTCATATCTTATAGGTATGCAAGTCTGTAAGGTAGAAACTTTAAAAGAGCATTATATCAAGCTGGTGCTCTGAAGTTGTATGGTAAAAAATATATTGGGGATTTATTTACCTGTTATCAATAAGATATGTAAACTTTTATGTTACTTTTTACATTGGGGAACAATTTAAATGTATTTTTTAGTTAATGAGAGCCTAATCGATGTAAAGGTTAAAAACTTTCAGCCTTTCTTTAATTCATGTTTTAAATGTGATATCATATGTTGTTAGCTAATGTTCATGTGACCTCAAACAATTTATGTAAACTTTGTCAAATGATATTTAAAAATAAGAATTAGCTTTAGAACTAAAATACTTAAGATTTATAAAGAGCCCTGCCTTAGCTGAGATAAGGCTCTGTGTCCCATCTTACTACATGTGAGAATGACTACGAAACCAGTAGGTTAGATAATATTTCTTTAAAGTTATGTTAAAAAGTTGGTTTTTTTTAAGGTCAATATTCCTAGGATCTCAAACAGGGGATATAATGTATAACTCAGCCAAAAAATTCAGGGTAGCTGTTACACAAGCTAAGTATTTTTACTTTTGTTAATTTTATTTTGAAATTTTCTTATAAGTGATCTAAAGATTCTCTGTTACTGTTTTACAAACGTGTTGCTTTAAGAACACAACATGGGTTTATTCAATATAATAAGTCATTACTTACAATACAGACAGAATAATACAGATCCCAATTAATAAAAAGATAATTATATAGTTATAGACATTAAAGCCCAGTACTCTTAATATAAGGCTGTTAAAATTTATTTGCTGGATGTTTAAGATTAGGATTTAAAATTAAAGTTAAATGAAAAGAGCCAAGAAAACCAATATTTGGCTTTTGCCCTATGAGTCAGTCTGAATCCAGGGAACAGGGGACTTCTCTAAAGAGCTTTGAAACTCTGAGCCACATAACCTCCTCCTGATCAGGGAGATTAATGAGACCACTGGAGAACAGAAAGCCAATCAGTGTATTTGTTACAAAGAGGAGAGTCATCAAAGAAAGGAGACATCCCTTTTGCTTCCGAGGGAAGCCAAATGGTCAAGCAAGATCTGGACCCACCTAGCGCAAATGGCACTAGCAGAACTGAGAATCTGCTCTCAAGTTTCCCCAGAATTGACTCCCATAAAAGGTCAGCTGACTGTTAACAATAGATGGAAACAAAAGTCAGTTTGACTGCTTCATCTTAAACACTTAGCAAAGACAGTTAAGAACAAAATACATCCATTCCTGGGCATTTTAAATTATAATAATAATAATAATAATAATAATAATAATAATAATAATAATAATAATAATAATATAATGTTAAGGTATGCACTTTATGTTTGCCTCCCAAAATAAGTAAGACTGGTGGCTACAAAGAAGAATTCTCAGACAGGAATGCCTGATACTTATAAAAAGAGACTATCAAGAAGACCTGCCACAGGGAGAAGTTTTCAGTTTAAGGCCTACAGATATTCCTAACCTACACAGGTTGGCTTGGTGTTTGCTAGTACAATTATCCAGCCCTGAGTAACAGAATTAAAGGTTTCTCAAAGAGAACAGAGGTCATACTAGTAAAAGGATTTTACAAGATCAGATGACATTAAATAATTAAACTGTATCTTATGGGGAGGGACAAGTGTAACAGTAAAAGTTAAATATTAAATTGACAGTCCTGATAACTGGGGATATTAAAGACTGGTGAGGGAACTTCTATACAGTGACATGTTCCAGGTGCTGCAACATTTATTCAGTACTCATGGTTTTTGTTTCTCTCATAGAAGAACCCATCCCCAGATGACTTTACAACCTGTTCTTCCCCAATCAGACTTCAAACTGAACTGACTTCTAAAAGGCAACTCATGTCCCTCAACTAACTTCTAAAAGGCAACTCATGTCCCTCATCCCATGCCCACTCACGTCACCCTGTCTCAGGTCAGAAGAAGAAAAAATGAGTGACACCACTCTTCTTATAACAATGGAGAGAAAGACAAATAGACTATCAATATAAGTAATTAATTAAGTCAGGTAAAATCAGGGAGATCGGTTTTGGGTGAGTTCTAAAAATTTGGAGACTCTTACCTGAGGGATTAAAATTTCCTCAGTGCTCTTCCCGTAATCTATCAAAGATTTGAAGGGGACACAAAGAAAAGGCGGGAATGATAGACCCAACCTGATCTTTAATTTAAATTGGGAGCCATCTTGCCAAAAAGCCATGAAAAGATAATTTTGGCTTTACCATAAATTACTTCAAATTCTAAACCTGCTTGGAATGCCTGCCCATGCCTTGAACTCACCCATGCCCGGCTCTCTGACCAGATAGCAGCCCTCTCTGAAACTTTAGTGACACATCATAAATATTTGCCTTCTCTGGCCAGACAACAACCCTCTCTGAGGCTCTAATGGTCTTCATGAACTCTGATGTAGGGACAGCAAAAAAAATGTAGACTGCCATTGGTGTGATGTTTGTCAGAGTTCTGTTATCTGTAAACCCCCTTTTGTGTAATTTTCTGGGCTATTAAGCTGCCTGTAGGAAAGCTGGGGTTGCTGTCTTTTTCCCGCCGTTTTGTGAGGGAGAGGTAGCACAGCCAGTGGAAATAATAAGCTTAATTTAATTTGATTTTAATTAGAGTCAGTGGTCTTTTCTTGTGTCCTGGTCTAACAGGTAAACACTCCAAAAACATGGAGCTCTGCCAGCCTAAACACTTCTTGAGAAACTTCCTCTGAGTTTGGGCACTTGAAATATATGTTGTTGTAAGGAGCTTTAGCTTCCTTTCTAGTGATACCATCAAAGCTGAGTCTGCATCTATGTGACCTGGAGGACATGGTTTCTTGTATTCTAATGAACATGAGGCAGCAGTGCTGAATTTTCTCTTTGTAGGTAAACTGTGGCCACTGGATACTAAGTGTCTCCCCGTTTGGACTGTGAAGCCATTTGGTCATCCTCCACTTTGTGGTGTTTCTTGCTGCTGTACTGGGAGTTTGGTATATGCTTTATGAAATACAACGAGTTCAACTGAAACCCAGTGTTGAAGAAAGTTCTGTCACTTGTGGTGGGTCAGGGTCTGAAGGAGAATGCACCAACCAGGCTTTTATCTCACAGAGCTTGCCCCCTTGTCCATAGAAATCTGACTCTGAACTTAGCCCAGAAACCTCTCCATATAAAATGATGCCTTTACATAGAAGGGTCTGCTGGGTGCACCATGTCAGTCACAAACCATTTGGAAGGCAATGGCAAATCCTCATTGCCACACCACAGATGTATTATCACACACCCACCCACCACTGCAATAGGCCCACTTCTCAGCAGGCTCCAACTTACTGGCATCTTTGTTCTACACCATTTTCATGAAACCCGGTCAATCATGGCATTCTCTGGTACACTCAAGATCAGCAACAAGACATCTAAAGGTAATCCAGTGCCACCTGGTTAAGGGAATTTCAAAGATTTCATTGTATTTATCTAGCCATTTTTCATGGATGAAGTTGGAGGCACTGTGGGTTTCAGTTCATTCAGGAAATATTAAATGGTGAGGAAGCTGTTTTCAATGAATTCTCTGGAGAAATCTCACAGGCAAGTCTTCCCATAGAGTGGTCAAAAGGTCACATGAAGCCAGGCCCATTGAGGTCTTTAATGTGACGTCCATGGGTGTTCTGACTGTCAACTATGGCTGCCAAATCTTTCAGAATAAAATCATGTGATATTCTAGCTGATATTCCAAGGCTCTGTGGAAAGCCACCCTTGTATTTGATCTCAGTTTCCAAGGGAGAATCCCATGCGTGGCCTCCTAAAATCTGAACACAGTTTATGGCAATATTTCTCTGAGATCAGTTCGAGAACTCAGACTATAAGTGGAATCACACCAGAGTTCAAGCCCAGATAGACCCAGTCATCACTTCCAACCACCAAACAAATGACCACAATTAAAACCAAAGCACTCCCACAAGGCCCTCATCTTCTTCCATATAGACACTCATCATAACCTGTGGCTGGAGGTTTACATGAGGGGCTCAGCCCAATACAGTGTACAAAATAACCTCCCTTGCCCGTCATTTGCCTAAAGTCAGGGTTGCCTGGACACCCTTTCTGAGAACCAGGAGTTATCAAATGAGCCTGCCGTAAATACTGCTCTGATTCTCCAATTTGAGGCCTACTGACTCTCGGGTATAGATTCTTTATGTGAATTGGAATCATGAGAAAACCCAAGCACCTATGGGCTATCCTCTGCAGGGTTTGAAGAACTCATTTGACAAAAAGGATCCCTATTTTCACTTCATGGAGATCAGTAATCTTACAGAGGAAGGCGAGAGACTTCGTCCACAATGACTGCTTTTTTGGCCATTTTGGTTTTGGAAGCACACATGTAATTGTTCGTTAGATCCATCAGGTGCTGAAAATCTATTCAACAACCTCAAACATGGCCAAGAGTCTGATGCAGACACATCCCTTTCCAAAGCAATTAAGCAAAGATCTACAGGTGATGCCCATTAATTTCCATTGAAAACCGTTTTCTTCAGGCTTCAAAAAGGGGTGGCCTGAGGCAAAGACCTTTCTGACATTCAGGGCAACAGAACAATAGGTAAGCAAATGGCCCAAGGCAGGGTTTCTAAAATGATATCTGAGTTTTCTGAGATGATCCCATTCCCTTCAGCTATCCAGTACATAGCCATGTCACAGAGCTTGGAGGTGGTTCATGTCTTGGAAACAAAACCATGAGCCTATTCTGGAGAGTGGCCAGAATTCAAGAAGAAAACAGGAATTTAGGAAGACAGTGGTTGTTGCCCATCCATTAGGCAAGACAAAATCCATTCATAAATTGGGCAGGATGAATGTTGTGAAGCTTTCTTCTATTCAGGACACATCCATTGATGCATTCTCTTTTCTAATGTCTACAACCACGGACACAGTGGGATAAACAGACATAAAAACACTCGCATTGTCAAAAGACTTACTAGAAACAGTCCACTCCAATCCTAACAAATCGACTTTCCTACCTATTCTCAGATCATGAGACAAAACCACAAACTCACACCCACACCCAAAAAGTCACCTCCTTCCCCCAAGTAGGTCTATGACTATCCGGAGTGTCCTCTGACTGATGGGCCATAGTATGTTACTCCAAAATGGACTGTCCTATGTCAGATGTGGACTCCTTGGCCAACACTGTGAAGTTGTAAGGTGCCAGTGGTGAGACACTACCTGCTTACTCAGGAAAGTCCCCTCTTCAGACCTTCCTGGCATTTGGCCATCCTCACATCAGTAGTTACCAAGAAAGACTGATTCTGTCCTTGGTAAATCCAAATATGTGAGGCCACTGGGACTGGGACTGGGACTGCCTCTGGGTGCCTGTCTTCCTGGATCCCTAGTTCAGAGAGTTCCATCACCAAGAAAGTGATGTAGGTCACTTCCTTCAGGAACTGAATGAGGTCACTGCCTTGGCAACCACTTTGTCCTAATAGTTGCTTCCAAGTGTCCCAATTGATGGAGGCTGCCCCTACTTCCTGTGACACTTTCACAAGTTTGAATGGTATATCAAACATAGGCACCCGGGAACAGCTCTCCACACAGGCCTGGTATTGTCCATCTTCTCTACATTAAGAAAAGAGAGACTGCTTCAGACACACCCCTTCATCCTGACCAGGTTGTTTGTCGTGGAAGATGACTTTTGCTCTCTCAGGTCCTTCATAGCTTCCTATAGCTTCCCCAGGGTTCATTTCTGCATGGACCTTTTCATTTCTCAGCAGGTGGAAGATTTCTTACATTCCTGTATTGTAAGAACAACTCTGTCCCTGCTTTTCTGTAAAGTTAGATTGAGGGAACAGAGTATGGTTAGGGTTAATAACATGTTTGATTTGGCTTAGGAATCATTCTGCTGGATGAATAATGTTATTGGGAACCTGCAATATTTATTAGAATATATAGAGGGGAAATATATTTATGAAAACCGAAATCTAGGTAAGATTTGAAGCCCAGAAGGGCTTTGGATCCTTGATTGGGATACTTAGGTTTGAATTATGTTCTGCACATGTGTCTCAGATAAATCTATACACAATGGCATAGGACCTTGTACCTTGGATGATTGAATGTCAAAGAGAACATCCAGTCAAAAAAGGATAGTTGGTAGGATTAGGAAGATAGTTGGTAGGATTAGGAAAAAGAGTGAGTATATGATTTGGACAAAAAGTTCTTTAGCAATAGGGTTTTGGGTAGAGAGAAAATGTAAATGTCAGCACATGTGAAGAGTCAGTCACAATGATGAACTGGGGAAAATATGTAGGAAAGCAGATATCAATAGAGACATTAGAAAATCAGCAAATGATAAAGTGATTGATAGGATTAGACATTTTCGACAGGCTTGAGTTTGAATAAATAATCTTAGGAAGAAACAAATATGTAGTCACCAATAGGATTGACATTTGAGAGCATTAGGCAACCTGGACATGGGTGATTTTCATAATCCATACTCATATTCCATTTAGGCTTTGGTACAGTCGTAAGTGTGACTTTGCATTTTGTGGCCAGAATATTACTGTGATAAAATGTATATGTAGATCAGGTGACATGAGTATTTGTTGCACCATTTCTGAGAGCAATATTTTGAAGAGATATAAATTAGTATTGGGGGCACAAATAGGTGTACCATGTGTGTATGAATATATAGAGAATGCATGAATAGACCATACTGTGAATAAATAATATAACTGTTTCCAAATTTAGAAATTGGAATAAATTGATATCCCAAAATACACAGGAAATCTTATATTGATATACATACATTCATTCCAACCTGTTATATATCTAATGGTAATATTAGGGTTGTAGTTTATCATAAAATGTGTGTGAGTTTTGCTTCAAAATTGATTATGGAAATCGAAAATAATGTGTTTGGAAAGAAGTCTCATGAAATAACCAGTCAAAAACAAGGAGGAATACATGTGTTCTGAAGCAGGAAGTGATTGAATGTGTTACAAATGTCTTTCAATTTGTGAACTTGTGGATGAAATGTATATTCTACGATGTATAAAAACTGAAGAAATAGTAATGTACCAGTGTTGAATTAAAATGAACATCAAAATACACATCATGTCCCATAGAAATCTACTTTCATTGATGTTAAATTGGGTCAGTTACTGTAGAAATATAAGGCTTTGTTTGCACCATTCACTGAAGTGAGTTTTCAGTACTAGGAAACAAATATGTATTTCAGGTGGATGAATATTTCTAAAAACAATCTTATGAAAAGTTGATTATAAAAGCACATACATGAACATGAGTGAATTATTTAGGGAGTGTATAATAAGACACATATATTTCATATTTTGAAAATATATATATCACACAGATACATTAGAAAGTAGCAATATATATGCCAATCAAAATTCATCATGAAATATATATCATTCACAGATCCAAAAATATTAATTTTACTGAACATGGATTTATGTATAATGTTTTTCAACTAAGAAGCTCACTCATAGTTTGAATTTTCAGTTCCAAAAACATTTAGGAGGAGTCATCTCTTCTCATACTTTGTATCTCCCAAGTTAGCCACCTCACAAAAATGTACGTGTGATACCAGGTAGGATTTTATATGTGCATATAAAAATACATGTGCTGAATTGGCTACAGAAAAAGGGAGACAGAAATTCACATATGTGTTAACTTTAAAAACACATGGAGAACCATTTCAACAAAAAATTAACAAGATTTATAACTCTTACCCTATATCATGCAAAAGGCAAGACCAACTATATGCCATGCCTCCTCTCAACCGCTTGTATTTCTATTCTGTTTGGGTTATTTTTCTCCATCATATTAGGATTAGTAGTCAGAGTCTAGTAGGGTATGTGTTAGTGTCAGGGATTCAGTATTTTGAATGGAAAATTGAAAAATGAATCCAATGTGTATGTAAATATGTGCTACACCAAAATCTTCCCACTCTCATCCAGAACAATGCCTTGACAACACCTACGGCCCAAGTATGACACAATCAGAGGAGAAAAGTTAGAAAATCCGTGAATACATATCTAGAATGGAATATGATCAGAAGTTCACAACCTTGGAAGTGGTAGAGGAGTTTCCAAAAGTAAGGGACAGGGTAAACCCTCCAAAAACTTGAAGGTCTGCTGGCCTAGAGACTTCTTGAGAAACTGCCTGTGAGGTTGGGCACTTGAAATATATGTTGTTGTCAGGAGCTTTAGCTTCCTTTCTAGTGAGACCATAAAAGCTGGGTCTGCATCAATGTGACCTGGAGGACATGGTTTCTTATTCTCCAATGAACATGAGATAGCAGTGCTGAATTTTCCATTGTAGGTAAACTGTGGCCCCTGGGGGCTGAATGTCTCCCTGTGTGGACGTTGAATCCATATAGTCATCCTCTATTTTCATGGTGTTTCTTGCTGCTGCACTGGGAGTTTGGTATTTGCTTCATGAAATACAAGGAGTTCAACGGGGACACAGTGCAGGAGGGATTTCTGTCACGTGTGGTGGGTCAGGGTCTGCAGGAGAATACAAGAACCAGGCCTCTATCCCACATAGCTTGCCCCCTTGACCATAGCAACCTGATTCTGAACAATGTCCTGAAACCTCTCTATGTAACAAGGTGCCTTTACATATAAGGGTCTGCTGGCTTCACCATGTCAGTCACAAGCCATTTGGAATCCAATGAAAGATCTACATGGCCCCACCACAGATGTTTTATCACACACCTGCCCACCATTGCTCTAGGCCCACTACTCAGCAGGATCCAACTTTCTGGCATCTCTGTTAAACACCATTTTCATGAAAACCAGTCAATCAAGGCACTGTCTGGTATACTCATTGTTGGGAAAAGTATAAACGGCAGCCATACCCCAGAGAAAAACCCCAACATGGTGCCTAAGGACTTCTTCTTCCTACCTTCTTTTTTCTACAGTGGTGCCAAATGCTCCCACCCGTGTGAACTCTCCCGCTGGCGCCAATTTGAAATCTCGCTGGTGGGGAACCTTAGCCCCAATAAGAACTAATTCCTGGGCTCCAGAGCTGATATCTGAAAGAACTAACCAATAAACGGTTTGCCTGCCATTTATCTAAGCCCTTCCATCTTCCCCTTAGTTCTATATAAGCACACAGCTTTTTGCAATAAAATTGGAATTCTCCCAGCGAAGTGCCTTTGCGTGGGAAGTTCTTTCATTCTGGTGCCCCATGTGAGGATACGGGTGAGCTCTTTCTAACAAGAGCCCAGTCCCCTGCTCCCCCGGAGACAGCCAGCTTCCTGCACCCACCACAGATCTGATATATGTAAGCCTCCCCTGACCCTGGCTCTGCAACTCCCTTCGGGCTACCACTGGTTTTGTGACCTTGATCTTCCGGCCCACTCTCGACGCCCTGTAGGGGGCAGGAAATTCCTGCCACTAAGACCTTTACTGGTCGCAGTGGACCCTCTGGTGATCCGTTTTCCTTTGGGGCGTGAGGCTTCTGAGTTTACACAAGAGGCTCTGTGGTTTTTTCTCCTCTGCTGCCGCTGCCGCTGCTGGCTAGAGTTGCTGTTTGCTGCGGGGCTGCTGTGTCTGGCTGAAGCTGCCTCTCTGCTCGGGGAAAACTGAACTCCCGTCCTGGAACTACATTCTGCCGGAACCGGAGTTCTGTTTTCATTACTGACTTTTTCCGCTGCGTTCAAAAACTTTCCTGACGTCAGGTTGCCCGTGGCTCCGAACCCATTGGGTCTCACAGATCGCACTTCACTGGTGACGCCCAGGTAGTGCCCTCTGTACTTCCTCATGACGGCTGGTCATTTTGGGGACGCCCACCTGACCCCCCGTTCGCCCTGAGCTTCCTGAAAGCTGTTCCAGCGCGGGTTTTCTCTTTGTCTCTCTCGCTTACTCTTATTCTCTCTCTCTCTCTCTCTCTCTCTCTCTCTCTCTCTCTCTCTCTCTCTCTCTCTCTGTCTTTCTTCTCTCCCTGTGACTATGGGCACCTCTTCATCTGTACCTGAAGCCTCACCTCTCAAATGTCTAATAAAAAATCTGGCCACACTCTCCCTCACACCAGACATCAAGCCCAAACTTCTAATCAAATTCTGTACCCAAGATTGGCCTACATATCCACTGGATAATGGCAATCATTGGCCTCCAGAAGGCTCCTTACATCCAAACTTCATCTGCGACCTTTTTAACTACTGCCAGCATCTGAAAAAGTGGAGTGAGATTCCCTGCATTTAAGGTTTTACCCTTCTCAGACAGCACCCTGTCGCTGCTCCTCCTGCCCTCCCTCTCAGGTCCTCCTTGTTTGCAAACCCTTCTCTTCCCCTACGTCTACTCCTGACTTCACAGATTCTTCCTCATTCAACCCAGCAGATGAACCCCCACCTTATCCCCCAGTCCTATCTGCCCCTTCTCTCCCACTATACCCTCCTCTTCCTCTGCCTGATTCCAGGGATCCTCAGCCTTCCATTTCATCCTCCTCCCCTCCGCCCTCTTCTGCCTGCTCCACCTCCTCCTCTTCCAAAGAGACACTCCCTGCCCCTCCCTCTCCTTCCTGTCCGCCTCCTGCCTCTTTCAGTCCTCCTGTTACCAGGTCTAAGGGACTCCTTCCCACCCCCAAGACAATCGCACCCCTTTGTGAGGGAGCTGGTCCCGAGGGTGTCATCAGAGTCCAAGTGCCCTTCTCCATGTCGGACATTACTCAGCTAGAGAGGAAGTTAGGCTCATTCACCACTGACCCCACCACTTGCATTCGGGAGTTTCAATGGGTCCTGCAAGCATATAGTCTCACTCATAATGACATCTACATGCTCTTGGCCAATACACTTCTCCCTGAGGAAAGGCAATGGTCTGGGAGCTAGCCCAAGCCCATGCTGATGAAAATCATAGGACCAATCCTAACCACCCCACAGGCCCTCATGCTGTCCCAGAGCAGGATCCCCTATGGGATTACAACACCCCTGAAGGCTTACAGTCTAGTGACCTTTTTACATCCTGCCTCTTGGCGGGCCTGAAAAAGGCCATCTGCAAGGCTGTTAACTTTAAAAAGGTGCAGGAGGTCATTCAAAGGAAGGAGGAAACACCTTCAGAATTCCTGGATAGACTAACCAAGGCCCTTTAACAGTACACAAACCTCAACCCAGAAACCCCTGATGGCCGTCATGTCTTAATGAAATATGTTCTGGCCCAAAGCTACCCTGACATTAAAGCCAAGCTTAAAAAGCTTGAACAGGACCCTGCTACTCCTTAGACTAAAATCCTCGCTGTTGCTTTCAAGGTTTTTTATGATAGAGAGGATGAAAGTGAATGCCGTAGGCAGAGGGCTGAAAATGCCAAGTTCCAAATGTTGGCCCAGGTCATTCAGAGAAGGCCATCACCACGCCATCCCAATATGACACCCCCGGGAGCTTGCTTCAAATGTGGTAAGGAGGGACATTGGGCCAGGGATTGTCCTTCACTGAGGACACCCTACAACCCCTGCCCAAAATGCCATCAAAGGGGACACTGGGGGGCAGACTGCCCAACAACCCGAAAGGGAGGTTGGTCAGCCGCCAGGCAACCACAGCCTTTCTTGGGCTTAGCAGAGGAGGATTGACGGATCCCTGGGCTTTCCCTCCAGACTATTACCATCAAGAATCAAGAGCCTAGGTTTACCTTCCTGGTGGATGGATGCTTCATTACCTTCCTCTTGGATACTGGTGCCACTTTTTCGGTCTTAAGGGAGTATTGGGGTTCTACCACACCCTCAAAAACTCCTATTGTCAGGGTAGGAGGTAAACAGATTTTCCCTCAAACCCCCCCATCATGTTATATGCAGGGATCCCTTTTGTCCTTCACTCACTTCTTTCTCGTTATGAGCCATTGCCCCATTCCCCTTCTGGGAAGGGACATACTCTCACTATTAAAAGTCACCATTCACATATCACCCCACACCTCTCCTACCTCTCATTTCCTCATGATGTTCCTAGGGGCAGATACACCTCCTTAATGCACTCTCCCATGACTCTCTAAACCAGTTAAGCCTGAGGTTTGGGACACAACTACACCCCTTATGGCTAAATGCAGTCCTATTCATATTGTCTTACGGGACCCTTCAAGATATATTAGTCAATCACAATATCCACTCACAACCACAGCCCTCCTCGAATTAGAACCCATCATCCAGGATTTATTACGAAAGGGGTATCTTAGGCCTACACACTCTCCTTTCAACACCCCCATTCTGGCACTTAAGAAACCTAAAGTGTCCTACAGGCTGGTTCAAGACCTTCTCCTTGTCAACTCCTCTGTGGTCCCCATCCATCCGCTAGTGCCCAACCCTTACACCCTCCTCTCTCAGATCCCTGCCACTACTACCCACTTCTCGGTCCTAGGTTTAAAAGATGCATTCTTTTCTATTCCCTTGTTCTCAGAATCTCAGAATATCTTTGCTTTTACATGGACTGACTCTCACATCCACCATTCTCATCAGCTTTCCTGGACTGTCCTCCCACAGGGATTCAGGGATAGCCCCCATCTCTTTGGCCAAGTTCTTGCCCAGGACCTCACATCCTTTCACCCGACCTGTCCTGACACTATTCTCCTTCCATATGTCAATGACCTTCTTCTATGTAGTCCCTCTGGGAACACTCTCAATCCCACACCGCTCAGCTTCTTAATTTCCTAGCAGACAAGGGATATAGGGAGTCTCCCCACAAGGCCCAGGTTTCCCATTCTTCTGTCACCTCTCTTGGTTTTTGCCTTAGACCCGGGAAAAAGGAAATAACACTGGATAGGAGGCAACTCCTCTCTGATCTTCCAGTGCCCCATATGAAAGCCAAAATACTATCATTCCTAGGATTAGCAGGTCATTTTAGGGCCTGGATCCCAAATTATTCTCTTCTATCCAAACCCCTGTATGACCAAGCAAATGGACCCCCTAGTGAATCTCTTGTCTCCTCCCCCATCTACCACTTCCGCAGGTTTCAGCAACTCCTCTTAAAGGCACCTGCCCTTCACCTTCCTGATCTTTCAAGACCATTTCATCTATATGTCCATGAAAAAGGGGGGCAAGCACTTAGGGTCTTAGGTCGAAACTATGGGCCTACATTTGCACCTGTGGCATATTTTCCAAGAAACTAGACTCTACCATCCGTGGGTGAGCCCCTTGCTTAAGAGCTCTGGTTGCTGGACAAATTTTACACAAAGAAGCCTCTAAGCTGAGTTTTGGGGCACCTTGAACTATCCACTCCCCACATCACTTGAAAGATCTTTCAGCTTATAAGGGCCTTCAAACCCTTCCGCCATCCAGGGTTCTGTCGCTCCTCACTTCCTTTCTGGAAAACCCTAATATTACTTTCCTCCCCTGCTCTGCACTGATCCTTCCCTCACTGCTCCCAATGACTCCCACGTCTAACACACCAACTCATAATTGCTTGGAAACCTTAGAAGATTTCCTCCCCTGTCATTCTTCCATTTCTGAGGAACCACTCACCAAGCCTGACCTTATCTGGTTTACTGACAGCAGTTCCTTTAGGCAGAACGGCACTCATTACTCTGGATATGCTGTAGTTTCAGCCACTGAGATTATAGACGCCAAAGCTTTGCCTTCAGGAACTACCAACCAGCAGATTGAACTTATAGCAGCCACTCGTGCCTGCCTTCTAGCACAAGGCAAATCCCTCACCCTCTATACTGATTCAAAATATGTCTTCCAGATCTTATTATCCCATGCTTCAATATGAAGGGAGCGACGCCTACTTACCACCAAAGGTAATGCGATCACTAATTCGGCTCTTATAACCAATCTGATGGAGGCCTCCCACTTACCCACCCAGTTGGGAGTTGTCCATTGTAGGTCCCATCAGAAGGATGGCTCTCTTATCACTGAGGGCAATGCCAAAGCTGACCAGGCGCCACGAATGTGTGCTACCACTTCCAATTATGGCCCCTATGGGGTACATATTATGGCCACTTTAGACAGCTCATCTGAAGCCCCTACTTCTTCCAGTAAGAACAAGGATCTTTTCAAGTTCCTTCATACTCTACACCATTCCAATTCTCAGTCTTTGACCCTTTTTTTACAGAGCTTCTTCTCCCTCAACCCTTCTGACATAGCCATGATAGAGAATATAGCCTCTAATTGTCAGATCTGTCAGCGGACAAAACCTTATATTCCTTTAAGGCCCAAACCTTTCCCTTTCCACCAAGCCCGGGGACACATTCCCATTGCTGACTGGCAAGTAGAATTCACCAACATGCCCACAGTATGGCACACTAAATACCTCCTTGTCTTTGTGGACACTTTCTCTGTTTGGGTTGAGGCATTTCCCACTTCCAATAAAAAGGCTTCCACTGTAGCTTCAATCTAACTGACAGACATCATCCCTAGGTTTTGTATGCCCACTTCCCTACAATATGACAATGGCCCTGAGATTATTTCTAGGATCACACAAAAGGTCTCTCAAGCCCTCTCCTTCAAGTGGCATTTCCACTGTCCATATTACCCCCAGGCTTCAGGGAAAGTGGAAAGGGTAAATCATACTCTGAAGGAAGTCCTTACCAAATTGACAATGGAATTAAACTTAGACTGGGTCAAAATCCTTCCCTTTGCTTTGCTTCGAATCAGAGCTCTCCCTAAGAAACCATCTTTACTGTCTCCCTTTGAGATAATGTATGGAAGACCTCTTATTCCCTCTGGGTTGGTCACTTCACAAGGACCTCTCACCCGAGATTTGTCTTTGCCTCTCTTGTTTCATCTCCACTCTGAACACTGGAAATGTCAGAACTGGCTTCTTCCGGACCTAGTCTCCACTCCAAACACTCCTCCCTTAACACCTGGGAGTCTAGTCTATTATAATACCCCAGAGGAGAAAGGGACTCTTGCACCAAAATGGGAAAGCCCCTATCCTTTCATTCTCTGTACCCCCACCGCCGCCAAACTCTCCTTACCAGACAACCGTCTCACTCCCTGGATTCCCATTTCTAGGTTGAAACCATATCACCAGGAGGCCCCACCTGCTGACGACAGGACCATGCCAGAGGAACTCCAAGAATCACCTCCTGAAGCTCCCCTTTAATCCTGCTTTCCACACCCATCACACCCATTTAAGTTGCGGTTCACACGGTGTTCCCTGCAGCCCAATTCCTCTTAAAGAAGGCACAATGAGCTCTCCCAACACCCTAGTCTTCTCTAACTGCTTGTTTTTTGTGCTCTGCTTTTTTTCTGTGCTCTGTTGGGACTTGTCTTTACCCTCCTAACCTACCATGTATTTATTCACTCTTCGGGAACGATACTCAGAACATGGCATGCAGAAGGTCCGCGCAGTGGATGCAACTACTTGCTTCATGCACAACTGCACCTCTATTTCCCTAAAATTTTCACCTTCAAGGACCTTCGTCCCTGGTAGCTGGAACTGGCCTTTCATTTGCTTCCTTTTTAATCAAACCAAAGACTATTGTCATTGGTGGCCTGAAATATATAATGGGTGTCCCTATTGGTCATGCAGGTTCCATGTTGAACGTGGTAGCTGTTCTTACCACTCACTTGGCTACTCTGAAGGGTTGACTTCTAGTTACCTAAAGTGGCATAAAGGCTCTTCATCCGATAACAATGGATCGTATACTTCAGATATACCTGACCCCAAGGCCAAACGTTGGGGCTATGTTGAGTTTGCTCTCTATGCTCGGACAACCTCAGCAAGACCCACAGGGTGGATGACTGTTGGCCGCACCCTGATTACGCCACCTAAGGCAACCAATCATGTAGTCGAACACATTAAGGAGTCAGAATCAAAACTGGATAAAGGCCATTGCAACACATGTTTTTTCGTCCTCTTCCTGAGGATCAAAAGAAGTATATTTCCTATATGCTTCCATAATTCTCTCCAGAATCATAGAGGGAGACTCATTAGGACCTTGGATTATCTCTCTTACCATGGCCAAATTAGTCGGCCCTCTGGCGGCCACTCGGAGCCCCGCCATTAGAGCGCTGTGATAAGTGGAAAGATGCTACCAACCTTCAAAGGTGTTGGGATCCCAGTTTGGTCGGTTCATGGGCCCATAAGGATGAAGAGGGAGCATCACAGTGGCTTCTGAGTTTTCTATTTTCCGTAGCTGGCGGGTTTCTTTAGGTGGCCCAGCTTCCACCAGAAAAGGAGGGGCTGCTGCTGCTGCGGAGAAGTCCCTTGGAGGGCTTGGGTCTGGCCTAATTGCCTCTAGTGGCGGAGAGGCTGAGTCAGTGGCGGGAGAATCATCTGGAATGTGTTGGGGGTTGGGGAGCGAGGGCAGAGGATAAGGAGGAAGAGGATTGTCCAGTCTTGTGACTCAGGAAGAATGGGGGGAAGATGGGGAGGGAACGGAAGGTTTGAATGATAGGATCCTGGGGAAGGGGTATATGGCTGTTGATCTGGGTGGCCACGTGGTCCCGGCTGAAAGACAATATCTCTGACTTTTTGGATTAGATTGAAGTAGAAGGATCCTTCTGGGGGCCACCCGACTTTGAGGATGGGCAATTCTGAAGCACAGAGAGTCTGCCAGGTCTGACATTTAACTGAAAAATAATGATTCTTGGCCCTTGAGCGGACATCAGTCCAATGATCAAGGGTCAGGGACAGAAGCGTGAAAGTGCTTTGTCCCATAATGGGAGTTACTCAAAAAGAGAAAGTGAAGACACAAACGCAACACAAACAAAGACAAACAGTAAACGTTTAACATGGGTCCAAGACAAATATTAGAACTCAGTAACTGGCAAAACCTGATGGGTTAGACAATAAAGACAGACAGTAAACTCAACATGAGTTCGGGACAATGAACAAAACTGTGTAGCCAGCAAAACCTGATGGGCTGGCAAACCGAATCCTGAAGCAAAATATAACCGAGTTGAGGAAACTAATATTCCTTGATTTCCCTCGTCCTCTGGAGTGTCCCCCAGGGACGTGGCCAGTAGCTCTGTGACACGTCTGCCACCCACTGTCAGAGAGAGCTAATGCTCTTCACCGACAGCCACTTTGCCAAGCCCTAACCTGAAACCCGAAACCAGAAAGAGGCGCCTTTCTTACCCCGAGAGGAGTCCCTTGGGGTCTTTCATCCGCTGCTCCGGATATCTCACCTGGGACCTCCAGATGAAAAGGTGGGGCGAACATCGGAGGAAAAGACCACCAACAGGCTTTCTCATGCAACACCAAAGGGTTTATTGGGGGTATAGCGTGCTGGAGCTCAGGGCTCACTTCAGAGGAACAAAGAACAAAGAGCCCCGAGAACCACTTGAGTGGAGTTTATATACATTCTTTAGAGAGGGCAGGGACTTTACATACATCATAGCCTCTTTAGCAAATCATCATATACCGCGGGAAAATCAAATAACAACTCTAAAACATGATTAGCACATTCATTGGCGGGAACAGGTTGGGCAGGGGGTGATTGGTCAGCCGTAAGAAGGGGTATACATTTAAATTGATTGGTGGATGCACTGTGATGTATACGTGGTGAGCTGCATGGTTTCTGGGAAGGGGCTGTTAAGTAACTAGGTCCTCAGGGAAGATTTCAACACACATCTAATGTGCCAATCCGGGAATTGTCTTAACTGCCACAGAAATTTCAGGTGCTGAGTGCAGCTTGGAAACTTTACAAAACCTGGTTCTTTACATTTCAATTTCAATTTCTTTTATTCTTTCAGAACCTTACAGAGGAAGACGAGAGAGTTCATAGACAATTACTGCTCTTTTGGCCATTTTGGTTTTGGATGCACACAAGGGATCTTTCTTTAGATCCATCTGGTGCTGATAATCTAAGCCACAGCCTCAAACAGGGCCAAGAGGCTGATTAAAACATATCCATTTCCAAAGCAATTACTACTCTGAAGTCAGTTACAGAACTCAGTCTTCTAGGAGAATCACGCCAGTGTTAAAGCCCAGGTGAACACAGTCATCTCTTCCAAAAGCCACACAAGTTACCACAATTAAAATAAAAAAAAATCCCACATGGCCCTCATCTACTTCCATATAGTCACTCATCATAATCTCTGGCTGGAGGTTTCCTTAAATGGCACAGCCCAATAGAGTGTCCATAATAAGCTCCCTTCTCCTCATTTACCTAAATTCAGGGTGGCCTGGACACCCTTCCTGTGAACCAGGATTGATCACATAGTTCTGCCATTAATACTGCTCTACTTCTCCAATTTGAGGCCTACTGACTATCAGGGATAGTATGTGATTTGGAGTCATTATTAAACCCAAGCACCTGTGCAGGGATTGGAAGAACTCATTTGACACAAAAAATCCCAATACTCCCTTGATGGAGGTCAAGAACCAAACACAGGAAGGCAAGAGACTTCACCCACAATGACTGATTTTTTGCCATTTTGGTTTTGGATGCACACATTGGTTCTTTCTTTAGATCCATCCGATGCTGATAATCTAAGCCACAGCCTCACACAGGGCCAAGAGGCTGATTCAGACACATCCCTTTCCAAAGTAATTAAGCAAAGAGCAACTGGTGATGCCCATTCCTTTCCATTTTAAAACTGTTTTCTTCAGGCTTCACAAAGGGTGGCCTGAGGCAAAGACCTTCCTGACATTCAGGGCAACAGAACAATAGGTAAGCAAAAGGCCCAAAGCAGGGTTTCTCTACTGAGACTTTCCTGGTCACACTGATATCTGAGTTTTCTGAGATGCTTGCCATTCCCTTCAGCTATGGATTACATGGCCACGTCACAGAGTTTGGAGGTGGCACATATTTTGGACACAAAACCATGAGCCTATTGTGGAGAGTGGCCAGAATTCAGGAAGAAAACAGGAACTTAGGAAGACAGTACATGTTGTCCATCGATAAGGCAACCTGCAGTCCATTCCTAAAATGGGTAGGATGAATTCTGGGAAGCTTTCTACTAGACAGGACACATCCATTGATGCATTCTCTTTTCTAATGTCTACAACCACGGACACAGTGGGATACACAGACATAGAAACACTCGCCTTGTCAAAAGACTTTCTAGAAACATTCCACTCCAAACCAAGCAAGCCGCCTTTCCTACCTATTCTCAGAACATAAGACAAAACCACAAACTCACACCCACACTGAAAAAGGAACCTCCTTCCCCAAAGTAAGTCTGTGACTATCCAGAGTGTCCTCTGACTGGTGGGCCATACTATGTTCCCCAGAAATGGCCTGTCCTGTCTCAGATCTGGTCTCCATGGCCAACTCTGTGAAATATCAGGGGCCCGCGGTGAGCCACTTCTTGCTTTCTCTTGAAAGGCCAGTCTTCAAAATTTCCTGGCATTTGGCCATCCTCATATCAGTAGGTACCAAAAAAGACTTACTCTGTCCTTGGTAAATCCAAACAAGTGATCCCACTGTACTGGGACTGGGACTGGTTCTGGATGCCTGGCTTCCTGGATCCCAAGTTCAGAGAGTTCCATCACCAAGGAAGTGAGGTGAGGTCACTTCCTTCAGAAACTGAATGAGGTCACTGCCTTAGAAACCACTTTTTCCGAACAGTTGCTTCCATACTTCCTCTGACACTTTCACAAGTTAGATTGGTATCTCAACCATAGGAACCCGGGAACAGCTCTCCACAAAGGCCTTTGTTGGTCCATCTTTTCTACATTAAGGAGAGAGGGTGAATGAGACACAACCCTTCATCCTTACCAGGTTGTTTTCCATGGAAGATGACTTTTGCTCTCTCACGTTCTTCATAGTTGCCTACATGTTCTCCAGGGATCATTTCTGCATGGACCTTTGAGGTTTTCAGCAGGTGGAAGATCCACTACATTCCGGTATTGTAAGACCAACTCTGTCCCTGCTGTTCTGTAATGTTAGGTTGAGGGAACAGTGTATGGTTAGGGTTAATAACATGTGTGATTTGGGTTAGGAATAATTCTGCTGGATGAATAATGGTATTGGGAACCTGCGATATGTATGAGAATATATAGGTGAAATATATGTATGAAAACAGAAGTCTAGGTAAGATTTGAAGCCCAAAAGAGCATTTTGCACTTGATTGGAATACTTAGATTTGAATTAGGTTCTGCACAGATTTGTCAGATTAATCAATATACAATGGCATAGGACCTTGTACCTTGGATGATTGAATGTCGAAGAGAACATCCAGTCAAAAAGGGATAGTCGGAAGTGAAAGGTTAATAAAATAGGTATTTGTCACTTCCTGGGAAGAATGTTGTGTTTATTCCGAGCATAATGGAGTTGTAAAAAAAATATGATTAAATTAAAAAGACACCATGAAGAGTGTCAATGAGAGAGTGAGAGGACCAAAAAAAGTGGTTTGAGTCTTGGTTCACATAGTCCCCCTGTTTGACTACTTTTTTATCAACCCTGGCCTGTCCGATAATAATCTCCATATTATTGCTAACTATAAAACCCTGTTTGCTCAACCGTGTAATTTCTTTTCTCTAAGCTCAAATTGGACAAGTTAAACTCATGGTAATACCCCACTAGCAGACATAGAATGTGACACCCCACAATGATCACTTTTATGATTAAAAGTAGCTAGAAGAAGAAGTGGGGAATGAAAGATTAATAAAATAGGTACTTGTCACTTTTTTTTCTATATGCTTAACAAAACACTGTTGAAATCTTGAGAACTGTTTGCTAATCTTGTTCCCAGAATGTCCTGTCCCCAAATGCCAAACTGCAGAATGTACTCCCTCACCCGGTTGAATGCAAACCGCCCACTCTCCCTCACCCATCAATAAACTTCACTCCCTGCCCTCCCCAAAGAAAGTATATAAGCTCTGCTTAAGCTCTTCTCAGGGCTCTCTGCTCTATTCAAGTGAGCTCCGATCCCCTGCATGCTGACCCCCTATAAACCCTTTGCTGTTGCATGAGATAGTCTTTTGGTGGTCTCTTCCTCCGAAGCTCGCCCAGTGTTTACTTTGATGATTGGGTGTAGAAAAGAACATTCAGTCAAAAAGGGATAGTCGGTAGGATTAGGAAGATAGTTGTTAGGTTTAGGAAGAAGAATGAGTATAGGTTTTGGAAAAAAAATATTCTTTATCAATAGGATTTTGTTTAGAGTGTGAATGTAAATGTTAGCCCACGTGAAGAGTCAGTCACAATAGTGAACCAGAGAAAATATGTAGGAAAACATATATCAATAGAGATATTATGAAATAAGGCAAAATATAAAGTGGGTGATAGGATTAGACATTTTCAACAGGGTTGAATTTGAATATATGATCTTAGGAAGAAACCAATATGTAGTCACTAATTGGATTGATATTTGAGAGCATTAGGCAACCTGGACATGGCTGTGTTTAGTAATCCGTGTTCATTTTCAATTTAGGCTTTGGTACAATAATAAGTGTAAACCTTGCATTTTGTCTGCAGAATATTACTGTGATAAAATGTATATGTAGATCAGGTGACATGAGTAATTTTTCCATCATTTCTGGGAGCAATATTTTGAAGATTAATAAGTTAGTAATGGGGGTACAAAGAGGTGTACCTTGTGTCTATGAATATAGAGCTAATGCATGAATAGACCATACTGTTAATAAATAATATAACTGGTCCACTTTAAATAATGCATTGGATTCATATCTTAAAATATATAAGAAATCTTATATTGATATACATACATTCATTCCAACTAGTTATACATCTAATAGTAAAATTAAGGTTATGGTTTATCATGAAAGGTGTGTGAGTTTTTCTTCAAAAGTGATTATGGAAATCAAAAATAATGTGTTTCGAAAGAAGTCTCATGAAAAGACCAGTCAAGAACCATGAAAAAATACATGTGTTCTGAAGCAGGAAGTGATTGAAAGTGAAACAAATGCCTCTAAATTAGCGAACTTGTGGATGAAATATATATCCTATTATGTGCATAAACTGAAGAAATAGTAATGTACCAGTTTTGAATAAAAGTGAACGTCAAAATACACATCATGTCCCATAGGAATCAATTTGCATTGATGTTAACCTGGGTCAGTTACTGTATTAATTTTAGGATTTGTAGGCACCATTCACTGAAGATAGTTTTCAGTACTAGGAAACAAATACATATTTCAGGTGGATGAATATTTCTGACGATAATCTTGTGAAAAGTTGATTATAAATTCACATATATGAATATGAATGAATTTAGGAAATGTATAAAAAGACACATGTATTTCATATTTTGAAAAATCTGGAAAGTTTGTATATATATATATATATATATATATATATATATACACACACACACACACATACACACACACATGCACACAGACATTAAAAATTAGCAATATATATGCCAATTGAAATTCACCAGGAAATATATATCATCCACAGATTCAAAAATATTCATTTTACTGAACATGGATTTATGTATAATGTTGTTAAACTAGGAAGCTCACACAGAGTTCGAATTTTAACTTCCAACAGCATTTAGGAGAAGTGATCTCTTCTCACAATGTGTATCTGCCAAGTCAACCACCTCACAAGAATGTACGTGTTGTACCTTGTAGGATTCTATATGTGCATACAAAAATACATGTGCAAATAGGCTACAGAGAAAGGGAGACAGGAATTCACATATTTGTTAACTTTAAAAACACATGGAGAACAATTTCTACAAAAGTTGACTAGATTTATAACTCCTACACTACATAATGCAAAAGGCAAATTCAACTATACACCATGCCTCCTCTGAACTGCTTGTATTTCTATTCTGTTTGGATTATTATTCTCCATCATATTAGGATAAGTAGTCAGAGTCTAGTAGGCTAAGGGTTAGTGTCAGGGATTCAGTATTTCCAATGGAAAATTGGAAAAGGTATCCAATGTGTATGTAATTATGTGCTTTGAAAAATCTTCCCACTCTTATCCAGAACAATGCCTTGACATTACCTTTGCCCCAAGTAAGACACAATTACAGGAGAAGAGTTCGAAAATCTGTGCATATATATATGGAATGCAATATGCTCAGTTGTTCACAAACTTGGAGGTGGTAGAGGAGTTTACAAAAGTAACGAACAGGGTAAACCCTCCACAAAAATGGAGCTTTGCTGGCCTAAAGACTTCTTGAGAAACTGCCTCTGAGGTTGGGCACTTGAAATATATGTTGTTGTCAGGAGCTTAATCTTCATTTGTGGTGAGACAATTAAAGCTGGATCTGCATCTATGTGACCTGAAGGATCTTGTTTCTTATTTTCCAATGAACATGAGACAGCAGTGCTGAATTCTCTCTTTGTAGGTAAACTGTGGCCACTGGGGGCTATGTGTCTCCCTGTGAGGACTGTGAAACCATTTGATCATCCTCCAATTTTCGTGGTGTTTCTTGCTGCTGCACTGGGAGTTTGGTATTTGCTTCGTGAAATACAAAGATTTCAACTGGGACAAAGTGCTAGAGGGAGTTCTGTCTCGTGTGGTGTGTCAGGGTCTGCAAGAGAATGCACCAACCAGGCCTTTATCCCACATAGCTTGGCCCCTTGACCATAGCAACCTGATTCTGAACATTGCCCTGAAAACTCTCCATATAACAGGATGCATTTACATATAAGGGTCTGCTGGCTACACTATGTCAGTCACAAGCTATTTGGAAGCCAATGGAAGGTCCACATGACTCCACCACAGATGTTTTATCACACACCTGCACACCACTACTCTAGGCCCACTACTCAGGAGGCTCCAACTTACTGGCATCACTGTTCTTCAACATTTTCATGAAACCCAGTCAATCAAGGCACTGTATTGTATACTCATGATCAGCAACAGGACATCCAAAGTTTCTCCAGTGCCACCTGGTCATGGGAATTTCAAAAATTTGATGGTATTCATCTAGCCATTTTTCAAGGATGAAGTTGGAGGCACTGTGGGTTTCAATTCATTCAGGAACCACTAAATGGTGAGGAAGTTCATTTCAATGAAATCTCTGGACAACACTCACAGGAAAGGCTTCCCAAAGAGTGGCCAAAAGGTCACATGAAGCCAGGCCCATTGAACTGTACAATGTGAGGTCCATGTGTGTTTTGACTCTCAACTATGGCTTCCATGTTTTTCATAATAAAATCATGTGATATCCTGGCTGAGATTCACAGTGCTCTGTGGAAAACCAACCTGGGACTAGATTTCAGATTCCAAGGGTGAATCTCATGCGTGGCCTCCTAAAATCCCAACTCAATTCATGGCAATACTACTCTGAGGTCAGTTCCAGAACTCAGTCTATAAGGGGAATCACCCAAGAGTGAAGCCCTGGTGGACCCAGTCATCTCTTCCAACTGCCACAAAAATGACCACAATTATAACCAAAACACTCCCACATGGCCCTCATTTTCTTCCATATAGATATTCATCATAACTTCTGGCTAGAGGTTTCCATAAGTGGCGAGCTCAAGACAGTGTCCAATATAAGCTTCCTTGCCCCTCATTTGCCTAAAGTAAGTGTGGCCTGCACACTCTTCCTGTCAACCAGGAGTGATCAAATAGGCCTGCCATTAATACTGCTCTGCTTCTACTATTTGAGGCCTACTGACTGTCAGGTATAGATTCTTATGTGGTTTGTAGTCATGAGACAACACTAGCACATCTGCAGGGCTTTGAAAAACTCATTTTACTCAAGGGTCAATAATCACACTTGATGGAGGTCAGGAACCTAACAGAGGAAGGTGAGAGACTTCATCCACAATGACTGATCTTTTTAAATTTTGGTTATGGATGCACACAAGGGATATTTCTTTAGATCCATCAGGTGCTGACAATCTAAGCCCCAGCTTCACCGAGCGCCAAGAGGCTGATTCAGACACATCCATTTCCAAAGCAATTAAGCGAAGAGCCACAGGTGATGCCCACTCATTTCCATTTGAATACTGTTTTCTTCAGGCTTCACAAAGGGGTGGCCTGAGCCAAAGACTTTCCTTACATTCAGGGCAACAGAAAAATAGGTAAGCAAATGGCCCAAAGCAGGGTTTCTCCACTGAGACTTTCCTGGTATCTGAGTTTCCTGATATCTGAGTTTTCTGACATGCTCCACTGCCCTTCAGCTATCCAGTACATGGCCATGTGACAGAGCTTGGAGGTGCTACATAGCTTGGACACAAAACTTTGAGCCTATTCTGGAGAGTGTCCGGAATTCAGGAAGAAAACAGGAACTTAGAAAGATAGTAGGTTTTGCCCATTGATAAGGCTAGTCGCAGTCCATTCATAAATTGGCAGTATGAATGCTGGGAAGCTTTCTACTAGACAGAACACATCCATGATGCATTCTTTTTCTAATACTAAGACCACGGAGAGAGTGGGATACACAGTAATAGAAACACTCACCTTGTCAGAGGACATACTAGATACAGTCCTCTCCAAACCAAACAAATCGCCTTTCCCACATATTCTCAGAACATGAGACAAAACCACAAACTCACACCCACACTCAAAAAGACACCACCTTTCCCAAAGTAGGTCTGTGACTATCCGGAGTGTCCTATGATGGGTGGGACATACTATATTTCCACGAAATGCACTGTGCTGTCTCAGTTCTGGTCTCCTTGGCCAACTCTGTGAAGTTGTCAAAAGTCACTGGTGAGCCACTACCTTCTTTCTCAGGAAAGGCCCCTCTTCTTAGCTTTCCTAGCATTTGGCCATCTTCACATAACTAGGTACCAAGAAAGACTGACTCTGTCCTTGGTTTACCCAAACAAGTGAGACCACTGGAACTGGGACTGGAACTGGCTGTGGTTGCCTGGCTTCCTGAATCCCAAGTTTAGAGAGTTCCATCACCAAGGAAGTTATGTGAGGTAACTTCCTTCAGGAAGTGAAGGAAGTCACTGCCTTGGCAACCACTTTGTCCTAACAGTTGCTTCCAAGGGTCCCAGGAGATGGAGGGTGCACCTACTTGCTGTGACGTTTTCACAAGTTAGAATGGTATATCAACCATAGGCACCTGGGCACAGCTCTACACACAGGCTTGGTGTGGTCCATCTTCTCTACATTAAGATGAAAGAGGCTGATTCAGACACATCCCTTCACCCTGACCAGGTTGTTTGCGATGGAAGTTGACTTTTCCTCCCTCAGGTCCTTCATTGCTGCCTACATCTTCTCCATGGATCATTTCTGTATTGACCTTTGAGGTTCTCAGTAGATGGAAGATCCCCTACACTCCTGGTTGTAAGACCAACTCTGTCCCTGCTTTTCTGTAAAGTTAGATTGAGGGAACAGTGTATGGTTAGGGTAATAACAGGTTCGATTTGGGTTAGGAATCATTCTGCATGATGAATAATGGCATTGGGAACCTGTGATATTTACAAGAATATACAGGTGAAATATAAGTATGAATACAGAAGTCTAGGTAAGATTTGAAGCCCAGAAGAGCATTGGGTCCTTGATTGGGATACTTAGCTTTGAAATACCTTCTGCACAGATGTCTCAGATAAATCGATAAACAATGGCATAGGACCTTGTAAATTGGATGATTGAATGTAGAAGAAAACATCCACTTAAAAAGGGTAGTCGGTAGGATTGGAAAGATAGTCAGTAGGTTTAGGAAGAAGAGTGAGTATAGGATTTGGTCCAAAAGTTCTTTAGCAATAGGGTTTCTCGTAGAGAATGAATGTAAATGTCAGAACATGTGATGAGTCAGTCACAATGATTAACTGGGGAAAATATATAGGGAAGCAGATATCAATAGAGACATGAAGAAATCAGGCAAAGTATAAATTGATTGATAGGATTAGACATTTTCAACATGGTAGATGTTGAATATACAATCTTAGAAAAAAACAAATATTTAGCACCAATAGGATTAACATTTGAGAGCATTAGGCAATCTGGACTTGGATGTTTTTAGTAATCCATGCTCACTTTCCATTTAGGTTTTGGTACAATCATAAGTGTGAACTTTGCATTTTGTGTCCAGAATATTACTGTGATAAAGTGTATATATAGATCAGGTGACATGAGTATTTCTTCCACCAATTCTGTGGTCAATATTTTGAAGATGTATAAATTAGTATTGGGTGTACAAATAGGTCTACCCTGTTTCTACAAATATAGATAAAATGAATGAATTGACCATACTGTGAATAAATAATATAACTGGTTCCAACTTTAAATTATGGATTGAATTGATATCTGAAAATATACAGGAAATCTTATATTGATATACATACATTCATTACAACCATTTATAGATCTAATGGTAATATTAAGGTTATGGTTTGTCATGAAGAGTGTGTGAGGTTTGCTTCAAAAGCGATTATTGAAATCTAAAATGAAAAGTAGTCTCATGAAAAGACCAGTCAAAAAACATGGAGGAATACATGTGTACTGAAGCAGGAAGTGATAGAAAGTGAAACAAATGCCTATAAATTTGAAAACTTGTGAATGAAATATATATCCTATGATGTGCGTAAACTGAAGAAATAGTCATGTAACATTGTTGAATAAAAATGAATGTCATAATACACATCATGTACCATAGTAATCTACTTGCATTGATGTTAAAGTGGGTCAGATACTGTAGAAAAATTAGGACTTCTATGCACCATTCACTGAATTTAGATTTCAGTACTAGGAAACAATATGTATTTGAGGTGGATGAATATTTCTGAGAATAATTTTGTGAACATTTGATTATAAATCCACATACATGAATATGAATGCATTTAGGGATTGTATAATAAGACACATATATTTTATATTCTGAAAAATCTGGAGAGTGTGTATATATATATATATATATACACACACACACACACACACACACACACGCACAGACATTAAAAGGTAGCGATATATATGCCAATCGAAATTTATTATGAAATATATATCTTTCACAGATTCAAAAATATTCATTTTACTGAACATGGATTTATGTATTATCTTGTTCAACTAGGAAGCTCACCCATAGTTTTAATTTTCAGTTCCAACAACGTTCAGGAGGAGTGATCTCTTTTGACAATTTGTATCTGCCAAGTCAGCCACCTCACAAAAGTGTACATGTGATACCAGGTAGGATTCTATATGTGCATACAAAAATACATGTGCTGATTAGGATACAGATAAAGGGTGACAGGAATTCACGGATTTGTTATCTTTAAAACACATGGAGAACTACTTCAATTTAATATTGACTTGATTTATAACACCTACCCTTTATCATACAAAAGGTAAGTCCAGCTATACACCATGCCTCCTCTGAACTGCTTGTATTTCTATTCTGTTTTGGTTATTTTGCTCCATCAATTTAGGATTGACAGAGTCTGGCTGGGCACAATTCAGGAGCCACTTGTCAAAAGCTAACTTTATTTTGAGAACCACACACGCCAAAAAATAGCTCCTCGGGAAAAACACTCAGAGCACAACTGCCACCACCGGCTTCCCACAAGCTCTCAACCTCCCCTCTCCTCCTGCTCTTGAGGTCGATTGGCTGGGTTGTTTGAGCAGAGCCAAAAAAGTCCCCCAAAAAGCAGCTCCATAATTTGAAAGGGTGGGGAAACAGCCCAATGGGCATCACCGCAGAGGAGCCAATCAGCTAGATGTTGCTGGGGCCACTGTGAGCCAACCATCAGCTGGCAGTCTGAAAGTTTGCTTTGGCCCCTTGGGCTGTGGCTCTCAACATCTAACCCTCTCTGTTTAAACAACAAGCATGTGGCTTAGGGACCATGCCTGCCTTAGGTTGTCCAATAGTACATATGGTTCTTACCCATTATCGAATGACCTGACCTCAAGGTGTCAGCCTGCTGTCTTAGATTGGTACCATTGTAATTGGATCCTACCCGTCACTGACTACAGGTCCAGTATACATCCACACCTGTGGAGAGGTCTTTGTACCAGCGGGCGGGTGAGGCTCTTTGCCTCATCTCTGTTGGCCCCCTAATTTTAGCTGAACAACCATGACAAGCAGAAGGGAGGAAGATACACCAAGGCAATTGATGGCTCTTTTTGAAAAAATTGTACCACCGATGACATCATCAGAGAAATACCCCAACACTACCACACGTCACTGCACCAACAGATAGTTCGCAATGCATGCAGGTGAGTTCACAATGCATACAAGTGATACATAGTCCAGGCAAGTTCTGCAAGCAGTTCAGTGATGGCTATTGCAGAAGCTGTAGATTGGTTTTATCTTTGACTTCACATGCACTGGGATGAAGATAGAAATTCTGGCAACAATGCCTAAAGAAAGAATTATGTAACATTCCAAAAGGCACTAAAAGAAAACAATTTTCTTAACAATTTACATTGTCTAGAAGAGAATTATTAAATATAATGAAAAGAAAAGGTGGATCCAACATGGCGGCGGGCAGAGAGGCTGCGCTTTTAATGCACTCCCAGTGATGGGGTCATAAAGTCGCAAGGATAACTCTTGGATTCTACCAACGGAGATTCTACTAGCAAAATTCCACTGAAGGGAGACTGCCCGGGAGCTACAAGAATTTTTTTGAAGTGTCTGTGTGACCCGGACGAGTGGGACCCTGCCACTAGACGCGGAGTTCGAGATTCACCAGCCACAGTCTGCGCACCGCGGGCACAGCTGCAGATCCGTCCACCGGCCCGCAGCCAAAGTGACTGGGTCCTGCTAGACGCCGAGACACAGCTTGGCAGGAAGAAGTCTTTAGCCAAGCCTCCACGCGCCAGGAGCTGAGGTGAACCGGGCCGGACCAGTCCCACCCCTCCCCTCGGTCAATCCGGCAAGAAGCCTGGGGCCCACCATAGCAGAGAGGTGACATCATCGGAGTTCGGCCAGCGAAATTCCTTCCCAGCAAAATCCACTTTAGCAGTGTGTGACTCCCCATACTGATACAAGCAGCCAGGAAACTTCATTGACTTCTCAGGGGTCGTGTCCGTAGGGAAGCAGAGGGGAGGCCAGAACCCAAGGCCCCCATATCACCAGTGGTGACCCCTAAGGTCTTATCCGCCAGTTTACCACAGCACTGAGGCTTAAAAGGGGCACTCGGTGGGGCTGCAAGTGTAACTAGATCTCTGGAGAATCACTTCTGGGGAACAGGACCTGGCTGGCAGGCTGACAGGAGGAAGGGGGTTAAGAGCTGGAGAAGTGAAATGGCTCTGGACTGACAAGTCTGAGAGACCCTCAGAAGACGCCCTACAGGGATAGCTATCGGCAGGTAGAGAGCAGACACTCCGCTTGGAAGGCACAGCTCTGCCTACTGGAAGAGAAGAAGGTGAATCTCTAAGACTTTAATTTTTTTGTTGTTGTTGTTTCTGTTGTTGATATTTTTTTCTCTCCTTCTTCTCTCCCTGTTCCTTTCCCCCCTTTCCCTTCTCTCTTTCTATCCCATTTCAAGTTTTATTGTTCTTTTCATTCCCCTCTAATCTATCTCTCCCTCTATCCTTTTTTTCTTTTTAAGAGCACCTTCATTCTCCTACCCCCCAACTCTCATTCCAAGCATTACATCTTCCATTGTGTGTAATTGTCTAAATGCAAATAGGTGAATGTCTCGAGGCTGTCTATAAGACTCCTAAATACCTAGCTACTACCAACACCCTGATCCAATTGCCTGGTAGTATCCACCTTCAGTGGAGCAATCTTCTAAAGTAGCCGAGACATACTAACCATTGTACCACCAGAGCACCCAACCTAAACATATAGTCCTAAGAACAAACAGCAAATCATTATATGCATACAGAACCTAGAAGCCTTATATGAATTGAATGAATCAGCTTTAAAGTACAACAAAGCCCAAAATTTTTAGACATAATCTTCCACCACAAAAGAGAGACAACAGAGATATACAAAGCCAAAACAAATGTATAGGAGAAAGCAGTTACAAAGCAGTCAAACAGAGCTGGAAAGCAACGTGAACAATATGAAAAAACAAGGGAAAAAGGGGTTACAAACAATGCAGGACAATCTAAATATACAGGAGGACCTAGAAGAATCAGAAATATGGACAGGGAAAGAAATCAAGGCATTCCTAATTCAGATGGAACGGAATATTAGAGAAGACATGAGACAGCAAATCCAAGCATTGAAAGTATATTTTGAAGAGGAACTAACCACACAAATTAAATCCGCAAAGAATGAGCTTTATCAGGAGATAGAGGTGTTAAAAAATAATCAAGTTGTAATCATAGAAATGCAAGAAACTGTAAATCAGATTAAAAGCGCTAATGAGAATATTACAAACAGACTAGATCAAGTAGAAGTCAGAACATCAGATAATGAAGACAAATTATTTCAACTTGAAAAGAATATAGTCAACACAGAAAAGATGTGAAATCAAACATATAACACAAAACACAAGTGCACACATAATGTAATACATACAACACATGACATAATATTAAAGGCCTTATGACTTTTTACAGGTGAAATCTCCATTGCAATGTCTAAAAACTCTATTGTCCAAAAATAGAACTGATCAGCAAAACATTAACCTAGTTCTGTATGAGCTAAAAAAAAACAAAATTAAACTTCATGATATGATAAAGGGGAATAATAAAATAGATTTGAAAAAAACATTCTGGTTCTGTCACAGATGTAAGAACAGCCAAACTGGAGTTCTGCATATCAGCTCTTATTGATTTGAGCCAAATCATCTTATTTTTGGTCTGTAGAAATCTCTTTAGTTAATCTCTCTGGAATCCAAATTGGCTACTGTTCTCCCTGTGGAAACACAAAAACAGACCCCAGACTCCAGACAATTACTTGGTCAGGACCTTTCCATTGTCCTGTTAGAATATCCTTCCAAAGTACCTTGGGCTTATGTACATTTTTTGGACATATATGCCTTTCTGCAGCACTAAGCCCTGATGAACCCAAATTTAAAAAGTTTAGAGTAAAAGGGTTATTTTAAGTTTACCTTTGGGGAATATATACCCCTTCCCAATTTGTTATTTTTGCTTTAATATGTACGTTTTAATAGTTTCATGTGCTCTTTCAACTATGCCTTCTCCCTGTGGATTGTATGGGATTCCTGTTATATGAGTAATGCCAAATGATGAGCAAAATTGTTTAAAAGAAGTAGAAGTATAAGCAGGGGCATTATCTGTTTTTAACTCTTTTGGAACGCCCACAGTGGCAAAATTTTGTAAGCAATGAGCTATAACATCTTTAGTTTTTTTCTCCAGCAAGAAGGGAGCCCATCAAAAATCCAGAAGAAGTATCAACTGTAACATGCAAATATTTTAATTTTCCAAATTCTGGCAAGTTTGTGACGTTCATCTGCCAAATATGGTTAGGTATCAATCCTCTAGGATTGACTCCAAGATTAACTTGTGGTAAAAAGGTCACACAATTTTGACATTGTTTTATTATTTGTCGAGCTTGTTCCTTAGTTATTTGAAACGCTTTTGTAAAGTATTAGCATTGACATGGAACTTTTTATGAAAATTTGTAGCTTCTTCTAGTGTAGAGAAAATATGTATGAATGTCATGTGTTGTTTTATCTGCTAAATAATTGCCCAAACTAAGGGCTCCAGGCAATCCTGTATGTGTCCTGAAATATCCTATAAAAAACGGATCTTTTCTGTCCCAGATTAGACTTTGTATAGTCGAAAGCAAAGAGAAAATAGTAGAGGAAGGGGAAATCCTTCTACCATCTTCAAGTGATACTATAGCACTAACTATATACTTATTATCAGAAAATAAATTAATTACAGATGCTTTAAGCATCACAAAAGCTTGTAATACTGCATTAAGCTCTACATTTTGAGCTAATTGTTTGGGTACTAAAAATGTAAAAGTTTGATCAGGTGTAAATATTACTGCTGTACCATTATTTGACCCATCAGTGAATATATTTGTAGCATTTATAATAGGTGTTTTTCTTGTCATTTTTGGAAAAATTACATGATGTGATGACCAAAAAGACAATAAAGGATTAGATGGTAAGTGGTTATCAAATGAAACATTAGATTTGCACATGATTATTGCCCAAGAATTTAACTAATTATCTAAATCATCAATTTGATTCATAGTATATGGAGTAATAATTTTATCTTCTTGGGTTGTATTATAGTTATAGTAGAAATATTCAAGTAAAAGAGAAGGTCTCTCGAGCTAGTCAGACAGAGATAAAAATTCAATTAAAAGAGAAGGTCTCTCTAGCTAGTTAGACAGAGGAAAAAATCAAGTGATTGATCCTGATAATGTGTCTGAATCAGCCTCTTGGACCTGTGTGAGGTTGTGGCTTAGATTCTCATCACCTGATGGATCATTCCGTGTGTGAATCCATACCCAAAATGGCCAAAAGAGCAGTCCCTGTGGATGAAGTCTCTTGCCTTCCTTTGTAAGACTACTGAACTCCATCAAGTGAGAATACGCATCCTTTGTGTCAAATGAGTTCTTCAAAGCCCTGGAGAGTCTAGCACATAGGTTCTTGGGTTTTCTCATGACTCCAATTCACATAAAAATATCTATACCTGACAGTCAGTAGGCCTCAAATTGGAGAAGCAGAGGTGTATTAAGGGCAGGCCTATTTGATCACACCTGGTTCACAGGAAGGGTGTCCAGGCCACCATGACTTTAGGCAATGAAGGGCAAGAAAGCTTATTTTGGACACTGTCTTGGACTTCGCCACTCATGGAAACCTCCAGACAGAGCGTAGTATGAGAGTGTATATATGGAAGAAAATGAGGACCATGTGGGAGTGTTTTGGTTTTAATTGTGGTCATTTGTGTGGTAGTTGGAAGATATGACTGGGTATACCTGGGCTGAACTCTGGTGTGATTCCCCTTAGAGACTGAGTTCTAGAGCTGACTTAGAGAAGTGTTATCATGAAATATGTTGGGATTTTAGTTGGTCACGCATGAGAGTCGCCCTTGGAAACCAAGATCTAGGCCCAGGTTTGCTTTCCACAGAGCACTGGGAATCTAATCCAGGATATCCCATGGTTATATTCTGAAAGACATGGCAGCCATAGTTGAGAGTCAAAACACACATGTACCTCACATTGTAGACAGCAATAGGTCTGGCTTCCTGTGAAATTTTGGCCACTCTTTGGAAGCCTTGTCTGTGAGATTTCTCCAGAGCTTTCATTGAAATGAGCTTCCTCACCATTTAATTGTTCCTGAATGAAGTTAAACACACAGTGCCTCCAACATCATTCTTGTAAAATGGCTAGATAAATACCATGAAATTTTTGAAATTCCCATGACCATGAAAATGGTGTAGAACAGAGATGCCAGTAAGTTGGAGCCTGATGTGAAATGGGCCTAGAAAAGTCGTGTGCAGTTGTGTGATAAAATATCTGTGGTGGGGCAATGTGGATCTGCCATTGGCTTCCAAATGGCTTGTGACTGACATGGTGCACCCAGCAGACCCTTCTATGTAAAGGCATCTTGTTATGTGGAGAGTTTTCAGGGCAATGTTCAGAATCAGATTGCTATGGTTAAGGATGCAAGCTATGTGGGATTGAAGCCTGGTTGGTTCATTATCATGCAGAACCTGACACACCACACGTGACAGAACTCCCTTTAGCACTGTGTCCCAGTTTAACTCCTTGTATTTTGTGAAGCAAATACCAAACTCACATTGCAGCAGCAAGAAACACATCGACAAGTGGAGGATGGCCAGATGGCTTTACAGTCCACACGGAAAGAGTTTGCCCGCAGTGGCCACAGTTTACCTACAAAGAGAGAATTCAGCACTGCTGCCTCATGTTCATTAGAAAATAAGAAACCATGTCCTCCAGGTCACTTAGATACATATCTAGCTTTGATGGTCTCTCTACAAAAAAAGCTAAAACTCCTGACAACAACAAATATTTCAAGTGCCCAAACTCAGAGGCAGTTTCACCAGAAGTCTTTAGTCCAGAAGAGCTCCATTTTTGTGGAGTATTTACCTGTCCCTTACTTTTGGAAACTCCTCTACCACCTTCAAGGTTGTGAACTCTTGAGCATATTACATTCCAGATATGTATTCACAGATTTTCTAACTCGTCCACTCTAATTGTATTTTACTTGGAGTGAAGGTAAAGTCAAGGCATTGTTCTGGATTAGAGTGGGAAGATTTTTGTGAAGCACATATTTACATACACATTGGATTCATTTTCCTATTTTCAGTTCAAAATGCTGAATGCCTGACACTAACGCATACCCTACTAGACTCTGACTACTAATTCTAATATGATGGAGAAAAATAACCCAAACCGAATAGAAATACAAGCAGTTTAGACGAGACATAGTGTATTGCTGGACTTGCCTTTTGCATTATACAGGGTAGGACTTATAAATCTAGTCAATATTTTGTTGAAATAGTTCTCCATGTGTTTTTAAAGTTAACAAATAGATGAATTCCTCTCTGCCTTTCTCTGTAGCCAATTCAGCACATGTTATTTCATATGCACATATTGAATCATACCTGTTATCACATGTACATTCTTGTGAGGTGGCTGACTTTGCAGATACAAATTGGGAGAAGAGATCACTCCACCTAAACACAGTTGGAACTGAAAATTCAACCTATGGGTGAGCTTCGTAGATGAACAACATGATAAATAAAATCATGTTCAGTATAATGAATATTTTTGGATCAGTGGATGATATACATTTCATGATGAATTTCGATTTCCATATATATTGCTACTTTTTAATGTCTGTGTGTGTGTGTGTGTGTGTGTGTGTGTGTGTACACTCTCCAAGTTTTTCATAATATGAAATATATGGGTCTCAATGTACACTCCCTAAATTTATTCGTATTCATGTATGTGGATTTATAATCAAATATTCAAAAGATTATTCTCAGAAATATTCATCCACCTGAAATACATATTTGTTTCCTAGAAATAAAAACTAACTTCTGTGAATGGTGCATACGAATCCTAATATTTCTACAGTAACTGACCCAGTTTAACACCAATGCAAGTAGATAATTATGGAACGTGATGTGTATTTTGATGTTCATTTTTAGTCAACACTTGTACATTACTATTTCTTCAGTTTATGCACATCATAAGATATATATTTCATACACAAGTTAGCAAATTTATTGGCATTTGTTTCACTTTCAATAACTTCATTCTTCAGAACACATGTATTCCTCCATGTTTTTTAACAAGACTTCTTTCTAAACACATTATTTTCGATTTCCATAATCACTTTTGAAGCATAACTCACACACTCTTCATGATGAAATATCACCTTAATATTACCATTAGAAGTATAACTGGTTGGAATGAATGATTTTATATCAACATTAGATTTTCTGTATATTTTCAGATATCAACTCAATCCATTATTTAAAGCGGACCAATTATATTATTTATTCACAGTATGGTCTATTCTTGCATTATCTCTATATTCTTAGACAGATACTACACCACTTTCTACCCCCAATACTCATTTATACGTCTTCAAAATATTGTTCCCAGAAATGGTGGAAGAAATACTCATGTCACCTGATCTACATATGCATTTTATCACAGTAATATTCTGGAAAATAAAGCAAAGGTCACACTTATGATTGCACCAAAGTCTAAATTTAAAGTGAGCATGGATTTCTAAAAACATCCATGTCCAGGTTGCCTAATTCTCTCAAATGTCAATCCAATTGTTGACTACATATTTGTTTCTTTCTAAGATTATATATTCAAACTCAAGCCTGTTGAAAATGTCTAATCCTATCACTCACTTTACTTTGCCTGATATCCTAATGTCTCTATTGATATCGGCTTTCCTTCATAAATTCCCAGTTCATCATTTTGACTGTTCATTTGTGCTGACATTTACATTCACTCTCTACCTGAAACCCAATTGCTAAATAACTTTTGGTCCAAATCCTATACTCACTCTTCTTTCTGAATCTACCAACTATCTCCCAAATCCTACTGACTATCCTTTTTTGAATGGATGTTCTCTTCGACATTCAATCATTCAAGGTACAAGGTCCGATGCCATTGTGTATTGATTTATCTGAGACATCTGTGCAGGAAATAATTCAAAGCTAAGTCTCCCAATCAAGGGCCCAATCCGTTTCTGGGCTTCAAATATTACTTAGATTTCTGTTTTCATACATATATTTCACCTCTATATTTTTATAAATATCACAGATTTCCAATACCATTATTCATCCAGCAAAATGATTCCTAACCCAAATCGAACATGTAATTAACCCAAACCATATACTATTCCCTCATTCTAACTTTATAAAAGAGCAGAGAAAGTGTTGGTCTTACAATATAGGAATGTAGGGGATATACCACCTGCTGAAAACCTCAAAGGTCCATGCAGAAATAATCCCTGGAGAAGATGTAGGCAGCTATTAAGGACCTGAGAGAGCAAAAGTCATCTTCCATGGAAAACAACCCTGTCTGGAGAGGGGTTGTGTCTGACTGAGTGTCTCTGTTCCTAATGTACAGAAGATGGACCAATCCAGGCCTGTGTGCAGAGCTGTTCACGGGTGCCTATGGGTGATATAGTATTCTAACTGGTGAGAGGGTCACGGGAAATAGGGGCAGCATCTATCTCATGGGATCCTTGGAAGCAACTGTTAGGAAAAAGTGGTTGCAAAGGCAGTGACCTCATTCAGTTCCTGAAGGAAGTGACCTCATCTCTATTCCTTGGTGATGGAACTCTCTGAGCTTGCGATCCAGGATTCCAGGCACCCAGAGCCAGTCCTAGTCCCAGTCCCAGTGGGCTCATTTGTTTGGATTTTGTAAGGACAGAGTCAGTCTTTCTTGGTATCTATTGATGTGAAGATGGCCAAATGCCAGGAAAGCTTTGAAGACTGGCCTTTCCAGAGAAAGCAAGTAGTGGCTCACCACGGGCTCCTGACAATTTCACAGAGTTGGCCAAAGAGACCAGATCTGAGACAGGACAGGCCATTTTGGAGGTACATAGTAAGGCTCACCAGTGAGAGTACACTCCGAATAGTCACAGACCTACTTGGGGGAAGGCGTTGCCTTTGTGGTTTTTGTTGTGTGTTTGTGGTTTTATCTCATGTTCTGAGAAAAGGTAAGAAAGGCGGTTTGTTTGGTTTGGAGTGAACTGTTTCTAGTAAGTCGTTTGACAAGGCAAGTGTTTCTATGTCTGTGTATCCCAATGTGTCTGTTTTTGTAGACATTAGAAAAGAGAATGCATCAATGGATGTGTCCTGTCTAGTAGAAAGCTTCCCAGCATCAATCCTGCCCAATTTATGAATGGATTGTGGCTTGCATTATCGAAGGGCAACACCTACAAACTTCCTAAGTTCCCATTTTCTTCCTGAATTCTGGCTACACTCAAGAATAGGCTCATGGTTTTGTGTCCAAGATATTTACCACCTCCAAGCTCTGTGATATGGCCATGTACTGGATAGCTGAAGGGAATGGCGAGCATCTCAGAAAACTCAGATATCAGTGTGACCAGTAAAGTCTCAGTGGAGGAACCCCGCTATGGGCCTTTTGCTTACCTATTGTTCTTTTGCCCTGAATGTCAGGAAGGGCTTTGCCTCACGCCACCCCTTTCTGAAGCCTGAAGAAACCAGTTTTCAAATGGATATGAGTGGGCATCACCTGTGGCTCTTTGCTTAACTGCTTTGGAAAGGGATGTGTCTGAATCAGTCTCTTGGCCCTGTGTGAGGCTGTGGCTTAGATTACCAACACCTGATGGATGTAAAGAAAGATCCCATGTGTGCATACAAAATCAAAATGGCAAAAATTCGCAGTCATTGTAGATGAAGTCTCTCGCCTTTCTCTGTAAAGTTCCTGACCTCCATCAAGGGGAATAGGGATCCTTTGGGTCAAATGAATTCTTCAAAACCATGCAGAGGCAAATCCATAAGTGCTTCGGTTTTTTCTTGACTCCATTTCACATAAAGAATCTAAACGCCAAAGTCAGAAGGCCTCAAATTGGAGAAGTGGAAAAGTATTAATGGCAGACTTATTTGATCACTCCTGGTTCACAAGAAGGGTGTCCAGGCCACCGTGACTTTAGTCACACACACACACACACACACACACACACACACACACACACACACACATATATATATATATATACACTCTCCAGATTTTTCAAAATATGAAATATGTGTCTTATTTTACACTCACGAAATTCATTCATATTCATATACGTAAATTTATAATCAACTTTCCAAAGATTATTCTTAGAAATATTCATTAACCATAAAAACATATTTCTTTCCAATACTGAAAAGTAACTTGAGTGAATGGTGCACACAAATCCTAATATTTCTACAGTACCTGACCCAGTTTAACATCAATGCAAGTAGATTCCAATCGGACATAATGTGTATTTTGACGTTCATTTTTATTCAACACTGGTAGATTACTATTTCTTCAATTTATGCACATCATAGGATATATATTTCATCCACAAGTTAGAAAATTAATAGGCATTTGTTTCACTATCAATCATTTTCTGCTTCAGAGCACATGCATTCCTCCATGTTTCTCGACTGGTCTTTTCATGAGAAAAGGGATGGACAAGGCAAGGTAAGGCAACTAAGATAGCACCGAAGACACGGAAACAGTCCTATTTGGTTGCAACCGGATTTAGAGGGCATTGCTTCTGTTGTAATCATTTAATCCCCTGCACCCCAAGTTTAAATTGTTTCAGAATTTTGTACCCAACATGGATGGGAGGGGCTCAGGAGTTCACAATCTGCAGAAGTTTATAAAAAGCAGTTTTTGTTTCTGTTTTTTTTTCTCTGTTCTGGGCAAGTTAACATTTTAAGGATACCGGGAATGGGGCAGAGCTATTTTCTTCTCTTTTTTTTTTCTCTCAGCCAGATGTTACCATGGAGCCCAGTTGGTAACTTCTTTATCTTAGAAATGTAGCCATCTCTGTGAAGCCCCAGCTCAAGGCCAGAGGCCTTGTTTACATATTGCCAGCATTATGACTGACTCTTTCCAAACACATTATTTTCGATTTCCATAATCACTTTTGTAGCAAAACTAACATATCTTCATGATAAACCGTAACCCTAATATTAATATTAGATGTATCATTGGTTGGAATGAATGATTGTATATCAATATAAGATTTCTTATATATTTTCAGATATCTATTCAATCCGTTATTTAATGTGGAACCAGTTATATTATTTATTCACTTATGGTCTATTCATGCATTATCTGTATATTCAATGACACAGTGTACACCTCTTTGTACCCCCAATACCCATTTATATGTCTTCAAAATATTGCTCCCAGAAATGGTGGAAGAAACACTCATGTCACCACATCTACATATACATTTTATCACAGTAGTATTCTGGAGACAAATGTAAAGGTCACACTTTTGATTGTACCAAAGCCTAAATGGAAAGTGAGCATAGATTACAAAAAACATCCATGTCAAAGTTGCCTAATGCTCTCAAATGACAATCCTATTGGTGACTACATATTTGTTTCTTCTTAAGATTATATATTCTAACTCAATTCTGTTGAAAATGTCTAATCGTATCACGCACTTTATACTTTGCCTGATTTCGTAATGTCTTTATTGATATCTGCTTTCCTACATATTTTTCCCACTTCATTATTGTGACTGTTCACATGTGCTGACATTTACATTCACTCTCTAACCGAACCCCTATTGCTAAAGATATTGTTTTCCAAATCCTATACTCACTCTTCTTCCTAAACCTACCGACTATCTTCTTAATCTTACCGACTATCCGTTTATGACTGGATTTTCTCTTCTACATTCAAACATCCAAGTAATGTTCCTGCAAGCGTCGGTGGAAGAGATCACCAAGATAGTGTCTCATGCAACAGCAAGGGGTTAATTGGGGGTCCAGCAAGCTGGGGCTCAGAGCTCACATGAATAGAGCAGAGAGCCCTGAGAACAGCTTAAGCAGAGCTTATATACTTTCCTTGGAGAGGGCAGGGATGGAAATTTATTGATGGGTCAGAGCGAGTGGGTGGTTAGTGTGAAACTGGGTGAGGGAATACATTCTGCAATTTGGCAGTTGGGGACAGCACAATCTTGGAACAAGATTACAAACAGTTCTCAATATTTCAACAGTGTTTTGTTAAGCATACAGAAAAACAGGAAGTTACAAGTACCTTTTTTATTAACCTTTCATTCCCCACTTCTTCTTCTTGCTACTTTTAATCATAAAAGTGATTATTGGGACTGTCACATTCTATGTCTGCTAGTGGGGTATTACCATAAGTTTAACTTATCCAATTTGAGCTTGGAGAAAAGAAATTACATGGTTGAGCAAACAGGGTTTTATAGTTAGCAATAATATGAGGATTATTATTGGACAGGCCAGGGTTGATAAAAGCGTAGATAAGCAGGGGGACTGTGTGAACCAAGACTCAAACCACCCTTTTTGGGCCTCTCTCTCTCGTTGACGCTTTTCAAGGCATCCTTTTATTTTACTCAAAGGTTTTTTTTTACAACCTCAGTATGGTCGGCATCAAAACAACATTCTTACATTAATGCAGCACAAAGGCCCCCTTCTCTCATGAAGAGGAGGTCCAACTCTCAACTGGAGTGTAAAACAACTTCAGAGAGACATGTAAAAGATTCCTGCAAAGCTGTGATGGAGGTTTCTATTATCTTTAAGTTTTGGTCTCTTGCTGCTTCTATTTGGGTCATTTGTTGTGTACCATGTAGCAGGGCAGTGGTTCCTGTGACTACCACTGCCGCAACTCCAATTCCTAATATGATGGCTAAAGTGAGGGATATATGTTCCCAGTGGAACCGGGTTGTATGCCCCCGTGTTTGAACTTCAAATGAACCTGGGTCATTATAGAGCAATCTGGGAGACATCTTCACCATTACACAATTAATCACATCTGTTGACCATTTCATGAAAACATGAACAATGTTTAAGTATATAGAATTATACTGTTGTAGGGACGGACAAGGCACGGCACTTAAGATAGCACCAAAGACAGGGAAACAGTCCTATTTGGTTGCAACCGGATTCAGAGGGCATTGCTTCTGTTGTAATCAATTAACATCCTGAACCCCAAGTTTAGGTAGTTTCAGAATTTTGTACCCAACATGAAAGAGAAGGGACTCAGAAGTTCACAGTCTGCAGAAATTCACAAAAAGAAGCTTTTTTTTCTGTTTTTTCCTTTATTGTGGGCAAGTTAACTTTTCAAGGACACCTGGGAGGCAGAGAGCTTTTTTTTCCTTTTCTTTTATCCCCCTGCCAACTGTTACCATGGAGCCCAGTTTGGAAATTTTTATCTTAGAAATGTAGCCATCTCTGTGAAGCCCCAGCTCAAGGCCAGAGGCCTTGTTAACATATTCTGTGAAAAACTATTAAGGGGGTGTCTAGCTTAGGAGTGCTGATTTTTCCAGCCAGTAGCCAAGTAGAAAAGGGCAACAGAAAAAGAGGAAGTTAATCTACACTGAACTCATTTATAGAGACTCTTTTGCTGAAAGTCCTAAAGTCAGCCATGGTGAAGACTTCTGGAGAAGTTCAGTGAAGATTTTTCTGTGGGCCTGGTACAGAGGGGGAAGACGGGGAAGGCGGGGGGTGAGAGCAGCTCCGTGGATCTGAGAATAAGGAAGGAGAGATGTAAAGGAATAATGGGAAAGGGGTTTGGGATTTTCCTAGCAACATAAATTGAGCAGTAGAATCGGTAGAGCAGAAAGGAAGACGGGAGTGAGTATCCCAAAAACCCTGTGAGGGACTTTAAATTCTTAGTAACCTGTTTTCAGTGATGACAAAGCAACTTTAAAGGCCATTTTCATTACATCTTCGATAGGTGTCTGAGGGCTCTCCTAAGCTGGTTTGAGCTTTGGGTTAAGTGGTAAGAGGACCTGCTGGGACCCGGTGTGGGCACTGACAAGAAAAGAGAGAAGTGAGTGGATGGATGGGTACCTCAGTACCTGCTACCTCAGCAAGAGGGCAATGCTCTGAGAACCGGCGGAGGTTTCGGTTTTTGATCTAGTAATTGGAGAAGAGAAATCAGGTTTGCTGAGGTGGGACTGACAGCAGAGAGTCTGGAGCAGAAGGCTGAGTTTGAGGAACTATTGGAGAAGCATAGTTCAGGATGTGAGCGAAAGAGGAAAAAGGCCTTCACATAGGGGAATTTCCTTTCACCCTTTTGAGCACTTGCAGTAGTTAAAAAGGTCACACAGAATTTGAGGATCTAGAGACTCCTCTGTTGGCCATCAGTTTGGGTTTTCTAAGTGGTAATATGGCCAATGCTGTGTACTGAATTTGATGAGGATTTTGGGTTCCACCAGGCAGCCCCTGTATGCTCAAATCCCCATGACTTACAGAAGAAGTCGGCTTTTCCCCCACACAGCCGTGGCGGTTTGTGGCTTTGATAGTCTGCCGGGCAAACATACTAATATAGGCTAGCCAACCTGCATCTGGCTTGCCTGTCCCTACAACCATAATGTTTGTTTCCATTATCTATGGTACGGAAAGGATTTAATGGAATTTTAGTGAGATCCTCTTCATCAGGGATATCCTAATAGGAAAGACCTATAGCCAGCTGACAAATGTCTGGGTGGAGAGATGGCCACCAGGTCCCTAAGGGGGCTGTATGCAAGATAGACCATACTTCTTGTCTAGTAGTATTTGTGATCAGCCATCGCTGCTGAAGCGACTGATGAGCGTTAGGACTACGGGTGGCCAAGGAGAGAGTCTATAGCCTTACCCACGTGGCGAATATGCAATTTGAAAGGGTTAACAGTCTTTTCCAGTTTTAAGCCAGAGTCTGGACATGGCACAGGCTTGAGATGAGAGGCATGGATCCAGGAAATGATTCCCTCTACTTTTACTGCTGTAGGTGTTATAAGTAGCACCTGGAATGGTCCTTTCCAGCGGGGTTCCAGGGATGACACCTGATGTCATCTTATGTAGAGGAAGTCTCTTTCTTGATATCAATGTGGATTCCCCTCGTCCCCAGGTTGGAAGGCAGTGGCCAGCTGTTTCCACAGGTATAGCTGAGTTCTTACAAGAGATTTAAGTATGTCAAGCAAGGGTGTGTGGAAGGGATCCTTAGGTCTTAGAGTCGGGGTTAGGTCTCTTAGTGTAGGAAGGGCCCCATAGAAATTTTCATAGGGGGTGAGGTTACACAAAGAAAGAAAGGGAGTATTTCTTGCATGAAACAGTGCATAAGGCAGAATCATAGTCTAATCTTTTATGCCGGTCTCTAAGCTTAATTTTGTTAAGGTCTCTTTAATGGTTCTATTTATTTTTTTTAAGTGTCCTGAGCTCTGGGGTCTATAAGCACAATGTAACTTCCAATTAATCCCCAGGGTCCTGGCTAACCCCTGATTTACCTGGCCCATGAAGGCTGTTCAATTATCAGACCATATTAAATTAGGCAGGACGTGTCTTTGATAAATATCTTTCAGGATCTTCTTGACCACAATTTGTGCCGGTTTTCTTTTCTTTTTTTTTTTTTTTTTTTGGTGGGAAAGGCTTCAATCCATCCTGAAAATGTATCTACAAAGACTAGGAGATATTTAAGTCCATACCTTGCTGTCTTAAATTCAGTAACGTCCACTTCCCAGAATTGTCCTGGTCTGGTTCCTCATAGGTGCTTTCCTGCAGGAAGCTTGGAAGGGTAAGCATTAACCAATTGACAGAACTGACAGGCTTTTGTTACCCATTCAATTATTTCCTTTCACTGTGAGTGAATTAGTCTAAAACTCTGTTCTTGATCCTACAGTAATGCCGGCAGTTTTTTTGAACCAAGTTGATTGAGTTGATGTACATTTTTAATGTAGTGTAGGGCTTTCTGAAATTGCAGGCTGGGCTCAGTGAAGTTGAGGAGTTCAGTGTCAGTGTTCTTAGATGTTATCAAAAGCTTGCTGGTGCTCAAGGGTCCATTGGAATTGGGCATTCTCATTTAACAGCGGGTATAAAGGAGCAGCTAAGAACACAAACCCAGGTCCATAACCTGCTAAAGCCAGCAGTCCCAAGAAACTCTCTATGTTGTCTCCTGTTAAATGGGGGTGGTATCTGCACAACGGTTTGTTTTCTGGGCTCAGTGAGCCATCATTTACCGCGCCTAAGGAAATACCCCAGGAAGATTACTTCTTGCTTGCAAATTTGGGCCTTTTTGTCCAAAGCTCTCTACCCAAGTTGAGCAAGCTCAGATAATAGTGCTTGGGTCTCAGACTCACAGTTTTCTTTGGTGTTGGCTGCCAGTAGCTGGACATCCACATATTGAAGCAGAATGACTTCGGGGTGCGTAGTTCTGAAGTTGTAGAGATGTCTGTGAAGGGCTTCATCAAAGAGAGTGGGGGAGTTTTTGAACCCCTGTGGAAGTCTAGTCCAAGTTAGTTGACAAGACGTTCCGGTTTCTGGGTCTACCTACTCGAAAGCAAACAGCAACTGACTATCTTTATGCAGAGGCAAGCAAAAGAAAGCATCTTTTAAGTACAGAACAGTATAGCATTTTCACTCGGCCACAGCAAAGAGGTTATTGGGGGTCCAGCATGCTGGGGCTCAGAGCTCACTTGAATAGAGCAGAGAGCCCTGAGAACAGCTTTAACAGAGCTTATATACTTTTCTTGGAGAGGGCAGAATGGGAAATTTATTGATGGGTCAGGGCGAGTGTGCGGTTTGCATGCACCCGGGTGAAGGAGTATATTCTGCAGTTTGGCAGTTGGGGACAGCACATCCTGGGAACAAAATTAGCAAACAGTTCTCAAGATTTCAACAGTGGTTTGTTAAGCATACAGAAAAACAGGAAGTGACAAGTGCCTATTAACCTTTCACCAAAGCAAAATGGAAAGTGAGCATTGATTACTAAAAGCAACCATGTCCAGGTTGCCTAATGCTCTCAAATGTCAATCCTATTGGAGGCAACATATTTCTTTCTTCCTAAGATTATATATTCAACCTCAACCATGTTGAAAATGTCTAACAATATTACATTATACTTTGCCTGATTTCCTAATGTCTCTATTGATATCTGCTTTCCTACATATTTTCCCCAGTTCATCATTGTGACTGACTCTTCATATGTGCTCATATTTATGTTCACTCTCTACCCAAAACCCTATTGCTAATGAAACTTTCGTTCAAATCCTATATTCACTCTTTTTTCTAAACCTACTGACAACCTTCCTAATCCTGCCGACTATTCCTTTTTGACTGGATGTTCTCTAGGACATTTAATCATCCAAGGTACAAGGTCCTTTGCCATTGCACATCGATTTATCTGAGATATCTGTTCAGAACATAATTCAAAGCAAAGTATCTCACTAAAGGGCCCATTGCCCTTCAGGGCTTCAAATCGTACCTAGATTTCAGGTTTCATACTTATATTTCACCTATATATTCTTGTGAATATCGCAGGTTCCCAATACCATTATTCATCCCGCAGAATGTTTCCTAACCCAAATAGAATATGTTATTAACCCTAACCATACACTGTTCCCTCAATCTAACTTCACAAAAGAGCAGGGACAGAGTTGGTCTTACAATACAGGAATGTAGGGGATCTTTCACCTGCTGAGAACCTCAAAGTTTGATGAGAAATGATCCCTAGAGAAGATGTAGCAGCTATGAAGGACCTGAGAGAGAAAAAGTCATCTTCCATGCCAAACCACCTGTTCAGGATGAAGTGATGTGTCTGAATCAGCCTCTCTCCTACTGATATAAAGAAGATGGACCAAACCAACCCTGTGTGGAGAGCTTCTCCTTGGTGTCTACCGTTGATATACCATTCTAACTTCTGAAAGTGTCACAGGAAGTAGGGGCAGCCTCCATCTCAAGGGACCCTTGGAAACAAGTGTTAGGACAAAGTGGTTGCCAAGGCAGTGACCTCATTCCCTTCCTGTTGGAATTGACCTACCTCACTTCTTTGGTGATGTAACTCTCTGAACTTGGGATCCAGGAAGCCAGGCACACAGAGCCAGTCCCAGTCCCATTCCCAGTGGACTTACTTGTTTGGATTTACCAAGGAGAGAGTCTGTCTCTCTTGGTACCTAATGGTTTGAGGATGACAAAATGCAAGTAGAGCTCTGAAGATGGGCCTTTAATGAGAAAGCAGGTAGTGGTCAGCACAGGCTCCATACAACTTCACAGAGATGGACAAGAAGACCAGACCTGAGACAGGACAGGCCATTTTGGGGGAACATAGTATGGACCACCAGTCAGAGGACACTCTGGATAGTCACAGACTTACATGGGGGAAGGAGGTGACTTTTTGATTGTGGGTGTGAGTTTGGGGTTTTGTCTCATGTTCTGAGAATAGGTAGGAAAGGTGGTTTGTTTGGTTTAGAGTGGACTGTTTCTAGAAAGTCCTTTGACAAGGCGACTGTGTCTGTGTCTGTGTATCCCACTGTGTCCTTGGTTGTACATATTAGAAAGCAGAATAGATCAATGGATGTATCCTGTCTAGTAGAAAGCTTCCCAGAATTCATCCTGCCCATTTTAGGAAAGGACTGTTGGTTGCTTTTCGATGGGCAACACCTACTATCTTCCTAAGTTCCTGTTTTCTTCCTGAATTCTGGCCACTCTCCAGAATAGGCTCATGTTTTTTTGTCCAAGATATGTACCACATCCAAGCTCTGTGACATGGCCATGTACTGGATAGCTGAAGGGAATTGCAAGCATCTCACAAAACTCAGAAATCATTGTGACTAGTAAAGTCTCAGTGGAGAAACCCTGCATTGGTATTTGCTGACTTATTGTTCTGTTACCCTGAAGTCAGGAAGGTCTTTGGCTCAGGCCACCCCTTTGTGAATTTTGAAGAAAAAAGTTTTCAAATGGAAGTGAATGGGCATCACCTGTGGCTCTTTGCTTAACTGCTTTGGAAAAGTATGTGTCTGAATCAGCCTTGTGGCTCTGTGTGAGGCTGTGGCTTAGATTATCAGCTCCTGATGGATCTAAAGAAAGATGCAATGTGTGCATCCAAAACCAAAATGGCAAAAAGATCAGTCATTGTGGATGAAGTCTCTCGCCTTCCTCTGTAAGTTTCCTGACTTCCACCAAGTGAGAATAGGGATCATTTGGGTCAAATAAGTTCTTTCAAGCGCTGCAAAGTTGCTTTGGTTTCCTAATTACTCCAAATCACATAAGGAATCTAAACCTGACAGACAGTAGGCCTCAAATTGGAGAAGCAGAGCAGTATTAAAGGAAGAACTATGTGATCAATTCTAGTTCACAGGAAGGGTGTTCAGGCCACCCTGAGGTTAGGCAAATGAGGGGCAAGGGAGCTTATTTTGGACACTCTCTTGGGCTGCGCCATTCATGAAAACCTCTAGCCAAAGGGTATAATGAGTGTATATATGTAAGAAGTTGAGTGCCATGTGAGAGTGATTTGGTTTTAATTGTGGTCATTTGTGTGGCAGTTGGAAGAGATGACTGGGTCCACCTGGTTTTGAACACTGGTGTGATTCTCCTCAGAGACTGAGTTCTGAAACTGACCTCAGAGAAGTAATTGCTTTGGAAAGAGATGTGTCTTAATCAGGCTCTTGGCCCTGTGTGAGGCTGTGGCTTAGATTATCAGCAACAGACGGATCAAAAAAATGATCCCATGTGTGCATCCAAAACCAATATAGCCAAAAGAGCAGTCATTGTGAATGAAGTCTCTCACCTTCCACTGTAAGGTTCTGAAAGAATAAAAGAAATTGAAATCGAAATGTAATGAACCAGGTTTTGTAAAGTTTCCAAGTTGCACTCAGAACCTGAAATTCCTGTGGCAGTTAAGACAATTCCTGGAACTGCCCATTAGATGTGTGTTGAAATCTTCCCTGACCACCTAGTTACTTAACAACCCCTTCCCAGAAGCCGTGCATCTCACCACGTATACATCTCAGGGCTTCAACCAATCAGTTTAAATGTATACCCCTTCTGAGGGCTGACCAATCACCCCCTGCCCCAACTTTTCTCGCCAATGAATGTGCTAATCATGTTTTAGAGTTGTTATTTCATTTTCCCGTGGTACATGATGATTTCCTAAAGGAGGCTATGATGTATGTAAAGTCCCTGAGCTCTCTAAAGAATGTATATAAACTCTGCTCAAGTTGTTCTCGGGGCTCTTTGTTCTTTGCTCCTCTGAAGGGAGCACTGAGGCCTAGCATTCTGGACCCCCAATAAACCCTTTGCTGATGCATGAGAAATCCTCTTTGTTGTCTTTTCCTTTGATGTTCGCAGCACCTTTTCATCTGGAGGCCCAAGGTGAGATATCCGGGAGCGGTGAATGGAAGACCTCAAGGGAGTCCTCTCGGGGTAAGTAAGGTGCCTCTTTCTGGTTTCGGGTTTCAGGCTAGGGCGTGGCAAAGTGGCTGTTGGTGAAGAGCATTAGCTCTCTCCTATGGTGTGACAGACGTGTCACAGAGCCAAGATCACGTCCCTGAGGGACACTCCGGAGGACTAGGGAATTCAAGGAATAGTAGTTTCCTCAACTCGGTTATGTTTTGCTTCAGGATTTGATTTGCCAGCCCATCAGGTTTTGCCGGTAACTCAGTTTTGGTCATTGTTCTGAACTCATGTTGAGTTTACTGTCTGTTTTTATTGTCTAACCCATCAATATTTTCCAGTTACTCAGTTCAAATCTTTGTCTTGGACTCATGTTAAACGTTTACTGTTTGTCTTTGTGTTGTGTTTGTGTCTTCAATGTCCCTGTTTGAGTAACTCCCATTATGGGACAAAGCACTTCCTCTTCTCTGTCCCTGACCCTTGATCATTGGACTGATGTCCGCTCAAGGACCCAGAATCTTTCTTTTTCAGTAAAACACCGTACCTGGCAGACTCTCTGTGCTTCAGAATGGCCCATCCTCGAATTCAGATGGCCCCAGAAGAATCCTTCCACTTTCCTCTAATCCGAAAATTCAGAGATATTGTCATTCAGCCGGGGCCACGTGGCCACCCAGATCAACAGCCATATACTCCTTCCCCCACATTCCTATCATTCAAACTTTCCGCTCCTCTCCCTCTTCCTTCCATTCTCCCTGAGTCACAAGACTGGACACTCCACCCCCTCCTTATTGTCTACTCTCCCTCCCCAACCCCCAACACAGTTCCTGATGATCCTCCCACCGCTGACTCAGCCTCTCCACTGCTAGAGGCAATTGGGCCAGACCCAAGCCCTCCAGGGGACTTCCCCACAGCAGCAGCAACCCCTCCTCCCCTGGAGGAAGATGGGCAACCTAAAAGAACCCACCGGCGATGGATAATAGAAAACTCAGAAGCCCCTGTGATGCTCTCTCTCCATCCCTATGGGCCCATGAACCGACCCAACTGGGACCCCAACACCTTTGAAGGTAGGAAGCATCTGTCCACTTATCGCCGGGCTCTAATAGCGGGTCTCAGAGTGGCCGCCAGAGAGCCGACCAATTTAGCAAAGGTAAGAGAGATTATCCAAGGGCCTAATGAGTCTCCCTCTATGTTTCTGGAGAGAATTATGGAAGCATATAGAAAATATACTCCTTTTGATCCTCAGGCAGATGACCAAAAGGCATTTGTTACAATGGCCTTTATTGAGCAGGCTGCCCAAGATATTAAGAGAAAGTTACAATGTCTAGATGGGTTACAAAATACGACCTTAAGAGATTTAGACAGAGAAGCTGAGAAAGTATATTATAAGATATATATTATAAGTATATATTATAAGTATATAAGTATATTATAAGAGAGAAACTGAGGAGGACACGGAACAGAGGAGAGAGAAGGAAAGGGAAGAAAAAAAGGATGAAAGGAGCAAAAGGCAGACAAAAGCATTGGCTAAGATTTTCTTCACAGCAGCAAATATGCCAGAAATTAAAAAGCAGGGAGTCAGAAAGGGATACTTGGGCCCACGCTAAAGGCTTTCCCTGGCCTCAGATCAATGTGCCTACTGTAGAGAAAAAGGACACTGAGTCAAAGAGTGCCCCAAAAAGAAGAAGCCACGGCAGCCCGCCATGCTGACTCTAGAAGAGGACTAGGAATGTCAGGACTCGGAATCCCTCCCCGAGCTCAGGGTAACATTTGAAGTGGAGGGGCCTCCAGTGAACTTTGAAGTGGATACAGGAGCAGTATACTCAGCCTTTAAGGCTTCACTGGGCCCCATATCAAATAAATGGTCCCTAGTTCAAGGGACTAATGGCACTACTTATCGGGCTTGGACAACTAAGAGGATTATGGAAGTAGAAAAATGTAAAGTCCACCACTCTTTCCTAGTAATCCAAGAATGCCCAGCCCCATTGATGCACAGGGATCTGTTTACCAAACTCGGGGCTAGAGTAACCTTTAACCCTGATGGTCCCCAAGTGGATGTTCTAAAACCTTCAGTAAAAACTCCCATAGTCACAGAATTGACTATGTCCATAGAAGATGAACATCAACACTTCGTGCCCCCTAGGACTGATCAAAGAGGCAAACTACAACAGAAATGGATAAAAGATTATCCTAATGCCTGGGCAGAAACTGCTGGGTTAGGTCTAGCCATAAAACAACCTCCAATAGTAGTAGAATTAAAAGCCTCTGCCTCTGCAATCAGTGTTAAACAATATCCTCTAAGCAAAGAAGCTAAGGATGGGATAAGTCACCATATTCAGAAATAATTGGCCCTTGGGGTCCTAAGGCCCTGTCAATCAGCCTGGAATACCCCCCTGCTACCAGTAAGAAAGCCAGTAACTAGGGACTACAGTCCTGTTCAAGACCTAAGAGAGATCAACAACAGAGTGCAGGACATTCACCCCACAGTACCCAATCCATATAATTTGCTTAGCACTCTGAATCTGGACCGGGAATGCTACACTGTGCTGGACTTAAAAGATGCTTACTTCTGCTTGCCCCTACATAAGGACAGTCAGTTGCTGTTTGCTTTCGAGTGGATAGACCCAGAAACTGGAACATCTGGCCAAGTAACCTGGACTAGACTCCCACAGGGGTTCAAACCCCCCCCCACTCTCTTTGATGAAGCCCTCCACAGGGACATAAACGACTTCAGAACTGCACACCCCGAAGTCACACTACTCCAATATGTGGATGATCTGCTACTGGCAGCGGACACCAAGGAAAACTATGAGTCTGGGACCCAAGCACTATTATTCGAGCTTGCTCGGCTTGGATATAGGGCTTCTGCCAAAAGGCCCAAATTTGTCAGCAAGAAGTAATCTTCCTGGGTTATTCTCTTAGGGGTGGCAAATGATGGCTAACTGAGAACAGAAAACAAACCATTGTGCAGATACCACCCCCATCTAATAAGAGACAACTCAGAGAGTTTCTTGGGACTGCTGGATTTTGCAGGTGATGGATTCCTGGGTTCGCCTCTCTGGCTGCCCCTTTATACCCGCTGATAAAGTGGAATGCCCAATTCCAATGGACCCCTGAGCACCAACAAGCTTTTGATAATGTCAAAAAAAGGTGCTGCTATCTGCTCCGGCCTTAGCACTCCCAGATATAGATAAACCCTTCACTCTCTACATCGAGAAAAAGAAAGGAATAGCATGGGGAGTGTTCACTTAGACTTTGGGACTTTGGAAAAGGCCGGTAGCATTCTTATCAAAAAAAACTGGACCCAGTGGCTACTGGGTGGCCCCGTTGCTTAAGAGCTATAGCAGCGGCAGCGCTTCTAATAAAAGATGCTCATTAATGAACGTTGGGACAGAAGCTATCCATTATAGCCCCCCATGCCCTGGAGAGCATCATCTGTCAACCTCCAGATAGGTGGCTATCAAACTCCAGAATAAACTACTACCAGAGCCTCTGGATTAGCAAAGACAGAATAACTCTTAGACCTTCTGCTCCACTCAACCTGGCTGCCAGAAGAATCATCAGGACCTGTCGCTCATGAGTGTCAACACATACTGGCAGAGGAAACCAGTATAGGACGAGACTTGAAGGATCCAGCCACTGCCTCACCCTGAAGTCGTATGGTTTACGAAAGAGAGCAGCTTCCTCCAAGATGGTATGTGGTGGGCTGGAGCAGCAGTAGTTAGCAAAACTAATGTCATATGATCCTCTGGTCTCCCAGAAGAGACATCAGTCCAAATGGCAGAACTGATTGCCCTTACGAAAGCATTGGAACTAGCAACAGGCAAAAGGGCCACCATATACACTGATAGCCACTATGCATTTGGCAATGCTAATGTGCACAGGGCTATTTACCAGCAAAGGGGGCTATTAACCTCCACTGGGAAAAAAATAAAGAACAAAGTTGAGATTCTCCACCTTCTCTCAGCAGTGAAGGGCACTAAGGAACTAGCTATAGTGCACTGTCCAGGGCACCAGAAGGGAAACGACCTCGTTGCAGTTAAAAACAGAAGGGCAGATGAGGAAGCTTAATTGGCAGCCCTAAACGGAGTGACTCTGTTAACTTTTTCCACACCAGGGGGATCAACATTCAGGAGACTTGGCCACACTGGAACATTCAGGCAACTTATCATCTGAGGAGACAGATGCAGAACTCTGTGACCCTACAGAGCCAAGTTTACAATTTCAAAAAGCCCACCTTTATGTCAAAGACGTACACTAGCTCACCCACTTAAGCTCAAAGAAGTTATAGGCACACTTAAAGGACCGAAGAAAGGATTTTTTATTGACTGACTTACAGAGGAAAGAAATAGCTTAGAAGGTGACTAGAGCTTGTCAAGTCTGCCAATTAGTTAATGCTTACCCATCCAAGCTTCCTGCAGGGAAGCGCTTACGAGGAACCAGACCAGGACAATTTTGGGAAGTGGACTTTTCCTGAAATTAAGCCAGGAAGGTATGGACTTAAATATCCCCTAGTCTTTGTAGATACTCTTTCAGGATTGGTTGAATACTTCCCCATGAAGAAAGAAACGGCTCAGACGGTGCTCAAAAAGATTCTAGAAGACATTTTTCCAAGGTTTGGCCTGCCTAAGGTAATAGGGTCCAATAATGGACCGGCATTTGTTGCCCAGGTAAGTCAGGGATTCACCAGGACCCTGAAGATTAATTGGAAGTTACATTGTGCTTATAGATGCCAGAGCTCAGGACAGGTAGAAAAAATGATTAGAACCATCAAAGAGAATTTAAAGAAATTAAGCTTGGAGACCTGCATAAAAAAATTGGACTATGCTCCTACCTTAAGCACTGTTTCGTGCAAAAAGTACACCCTCTGCCTCTTTGTGTAAACTCACCACTTATGAAATTCTCTATGGTGCCCCTCCTTTAGTAAGGGACCTAACCCCAACTCTGAGACTTAATGATTCCTTTCACACCCCCTTGCTTGACAGACTTAAAGCCCTTGAACAAACACAGCACCCAGCGATACCTGTGGAAACAGTTGGCCAGTGCTTATCAGCCTGGATACGAGGGAACCCCACATCGATATCAAGTGGGAGTCTTCGTCTACGTGAGACGGCATCAGGTATCATCCCTGGAACGCCGCTGGAAAGGACAATACCAGGTGCTGCTTATAACACTTACAGTGGTGAAAGTGGATTGAATCACTTCCTGGATCCATGCCACCCATCTCAAGCCTGCGCCCTGTCCAGCCTCCGGCTGGAAACTGGAACAGACTGGTAACCCTCTCAAGTTGCGTGTCCGTCGTGTGGGTAAGGCTATGGATTCTTCCCCTGACCACCAGCAGTCCTAATCACCATCAGCCTGTTCAGCAACAATGGCAGCTATAAATCCTACTGGGCAAGTAGTGTGGTCTATTTCACATACAGCCCTCTTATGAACTTGGTGGCCATCTCTCTACCTGGACATTTGTCAGCTTGACATAGGCCTCTCTGACTGGGATCTCCCTGACATAGAGGACTTCACACAGATCCCACTCAAACCCAAACCAGGGCAACATAGACCACCTTACCCCATGAATTATGGATATCATCTTCCCCAGCTCAGGTGTAAACTAGCCAGTCTTGATTTTTATGTGTGCCCAGCTGATTTCTTAAGTCGCAAACAGGCCCAAACCTGTGGAGGACCCAGTGACTTTTATTTAAGATCTTGGGGTTGTGAACAAACGGGAGCTACATGGTTGAACCCAAACTCCGCAGACAGTATCATTCAGGTAGGAAAAAATGACACCTGGATTGATCCCAAGAAATGTGCCACTAGCCAAGTTGTGTCAAAAACTCGCTGAGGAAAGAATAGTCTATGTTACCCCCTCAATATAACTTTCACTTCCAAAAAAAGGGGCTACCTCAGAACAACATGGTCTATGGGAAATACATGGGAAATGCGATTCTATATTTATGGCCCTCGTTATGACTTTGGTCACTGGTTCACCATCCTGCTTAAAAAGGAAGAAAATCCCACAGCAATAGGGCCCAATCCCCTCAAGCCAGGAATTAAGCCTCCAAAACCTCCCATGCCTAGATCTACCAGAACCCCTCAACCATCTCATACTTCCCAGTTTCCATCTTTGCCTACTTCCCCAGTCCAGAGTACAGCTGACTCCTGCCCCTGGGAACTAATTAAAGGAACCTTAATTGTACTGAACTCCACACAGTCAGAACTCCTTGCATTTCAACCCATGTATTTGACAGCTTTGTAAATTATTGTTTAATGGTGCAGATACTCCCCAGGGTGGTTTATTATGATGCAGAATCATTTTAAGGTCTACTAGGGGGACAAACAACCTGATTTTGCTGGCATCCAGTGTCTCTTACTATAGCCATCCTATTGAGGATAGGAGCTGCTGCAGGAGTGGGTACAGGAACAGCTGCTATGATCCATGGGTCACAACAAATGGCCTGATTAGAAACAGCAATAGATCAAGACTGGAAGACATTAGAGACCTCCATCACAGTGCTGTAGGAATCCTTAAACTCTCTCTCTGAAGTTGTTTTACAGGACAGGCGAGGATTAGACCTCCTCTTCATGAGGGAGTGGGGCCTCTGTGCTGCACTGAGAGAAGAATGTTGTTTTTATGCTGACCATACTGGAGTTGTAAAAGAATCCATGAGTAAATTGAGAAAATGCCTTGAAGAGCGCCAGAGAGCAAGGGTGGTTTGAGTCATGGTTTACCCAGTCCCCCTGGTTAACTACACTCCTATCAGGCTTAGCTTGACCCCTGATCATCCTTATGGTGTTGCTAACTTTGGGACCTTGTTTGCTTAACCGCATAGTTTCGTTTCTCCAGGCTCAAATTGGGCAGGAAAAACTCATGGTAATCAGACAGAAATACGCTCCACTGGCAGAAATAGAGTGTGAGACCCTGCAATAATTATGATTCATTACTTTTAAGATTAAATGTAGTAAGAAAAAGGAGTGGGAAATGAAAGAATAAAAGAAATTAAAATTGAAACATAAAGAACCAGGTTTTGTAAAGTTTCCAAGCTGCACTCAGAACCTGAAATTCCTGTGGCAGTTAAGACAATTACCGGAACTGCCAATTAGATGTGTGTTGAAATCTTCCCTGACCACCTAGTTGCTAAACAACCCCTTCCCAGAAACCGTGCAGCTCATCACGTATACATCTCAGGGCTTCAACCAATCAGTTTAAACGTATACCCCTTCTCAGGGCTAACCAATCACCCCCTGTCCGACCTCTTCCTGCCAATGAATGTGCTAATCATGTTTTTGGGTTGTTATTTGATTTTCCCGTGGTATGTTGATTTGCTAAAGGAGGCTATGATGTATGCAAAGTCCCTGCCCTCTCTAAAGAATGTAAATAAACTCTGCTCAAGTTGTTTTTGGGGCTCTTTGTTCTTTGCTCCTCTGAAGTTAGCTCTGAGCCGCAGCATGCTGGACGCCCAATAAACCTTTTGCTGTGGCATGAGACAGTCTCTTGGTGGTCTTTTCCTCCGACTTTTGACCGACCTTTTTACCTATGAAGGACCTGAGAGAGCAAAAGTCAAATCCATGTCAACTTCCATGTCAAACATCCTGGTCAGAATGAAGGAATGTGTCTGAATCAGCCTCTCTCTTCTTAATGTAGATTAAATGGATCAAACCAGGCCTGTGTACAGAGCTGCTCCCAGATGCCTATGGTTGATATACCATTCTAACTTGTGAAAGTGTCACAGGAAGTAGGGGCAGCCTCCATCTCATGGGACCTTTGGAAGCAACTGTTAGAACAAAGCGGTTTTCCATCACAGTGACCTCATTCAGTTCCTGAAGGAAGTGACCTACCACACTTCCTTGGTGATGGAACTTTCTGAACTTGGGATCCAGGAAGCCATGCACCCAGAGCAAGTCTTAGTTTCAGTCCCAGTGGTCTCAATTGTTTGAATTTACCAAAGACAGAGTCAGTGTTTATTGGTACCTACTTATGTGATGATGGCCAAATTCCAGGAGAGCTCTGAAGAGTGGCTTTTTCTGAGAAAGCAGGTAGTGGCTCAACCATGGCTCCTGACAACTTCTAAAAGTTTGAAAAGAAGACCAGATCTGAGATTGGACAGGCCATTTCGTGGGAACATATTATGGCTCACCAGTCAGAGGACACTCAGGATAGTCACAGCCATACTTGGGGGAAGGAGGTGCCATTGTGGGTGTCGGTGTGAGTTTGTGGTTTTGTCTCATGTTCTGAGAATAGGTAGGAATGGCGGTTTGTAGGTTTGGACTGGAAAGTTTCTAGAAAGTCGTTTGACAACACGAGTGTTTCTATGTCTGTGTATCCCACTGTATCCGTGGTTGTAGACATTTGAAATGCGAATGCATCAATGGTTGTGTCCTGTCTAGTATAAAGCTTCCCAGCATTCTTCCCACCCAATTTAAAAATGGAGTGCGGCTTGCCTAATGGATGGTGAACAGCTACTATCTTCCTAAGTTCCTCTTTTCTTCCTGAATACTGGCCACTCTCCAGAGTATCCTCATGGTTTTGTTTCCAAGATATGTACCACGTCCAAGCTCTGTTACATGACCTTGTACTGGATAGCTGAAGGGAATGCGAGCATCTCAGAAAACTCAGATATCAGTGTGACCAGTAATGTCTCAGTGGAGAAACCCTGCTTTGGGCCATTTTCTTACTTATGATTCTATTACCCTTAATGTCAGGAAGGTCTTTGCCTCAGGCCACCCTTTTGTGAAGCCTGAAGAAAACAGTTTTCAAATGGAAATGAATGGGCATCACCTGTGGCTCTTTGCTTAATTGCTTTCGAAAAGGATGTGTCTGAAACAGCCACTTGGCCCGGTGGGGTGGCAGTGGCTTAGATTCTCAGCACCTGATGGATCTAAAGAAAGTTTCCAAGTGTGCATCCAAAACCAAAATGGCCAAAAGAGCAGTCACTGTGGATGAAGTCTCTCACTTTCCTCTGTAAGCTTCCTGAGCTAAATCAAGTGAGAATAGGGATCATTTGGGTCAAATCATTTCTTCAAATCCCTGCAGAGCCTAGCCGATAGGGGCTTGGGTTTTCTATGATACCAATTCACATAAAGAATCTATACCAGACAGTCATTAGGCCTCAAATTGGAGAAGCAGATCAGATATAGGGCAGGCCTATTTGATCACTCTTGGTTCACAGCAAGGGTGTCCAGGCCACCCTGACTTTAGCCAAATGAGGGGCAAGGGTGCTTATTTTGAACAGTGTATTGGGCTGTGCCCTTCATGGAAACCTCCAGCCAGAGTTTATGATGAGTGTCTATGTGGAAGAAGATGAGGAGCATGTGGGAGTGTTTTAGTTTTAATTGTGGTCATTTGTGTGGTGGTTGTAAGAGATGCCTGGGTCCACCTGGGCCTGAACTCTGGTGTGATTCCTCTTAGAGAATGCGTTATGGAACTGACTTCAGAGAAGTATTGCCATGAATTGTGTTGGGATTTTAGGAGGCCACACATGAGAGTCGCCCTTGGACACCGAGATCTAAGCCCAGAGTGGCTTTCCACAGAGCACTGGGAATCTCAGCCAGGATATCACATGATTTTTTTTCTGAAAGACTTGGAAGCCATAGTTGAGAGTCAAAACACACATGGACCTTACATTGTAGACCTCAATGGGGCTGGCTTCATGTGACCTTTTGGCCAGTCTTTGGGAACCCTTGCCTGTGAGAGTTCTCTAGATTATTCATTGAAATGTGCTTCCTCTAAATTTAATGGTTCCTTAATGAATTGAAACCCACAGTTTCTCCAACTTCGTCTTTGAAAATGGCTAGATAAATACCATGAAATTTTTGAACTTCCCATGGCCACCTGCCACTGGAGAACCTTTGGATGTACAGTTGCTGATTCTGAGTGTACCAGACAGTGCCTTGATTGACTGGGTTTTATGAAAATGGTGTAGAACAGAGATGCCAGTATGTTGGGGCCTGCTGAGTAGTGGGCCAAAAGCTGTTGTGTGCAGCTGTGTGATAAAACATCTGTGGTCGGGACATGTGATTCTGCCATTGACTTCCAAATGACTTGTGGCTGACATGTTACAGACAGGAATCACTTATATGTCTGAAACCTCTCCATAAAAGGCATTTTGTTATATGGAGACGTTTCAGGGCAATGTTCAGAATCAGGTTGCTATGGTCAAAGGGTCAAGCTATGTGGGATAGAAGCCTGGTTGGTGCATTCTCCTGCAGACCCTGACCCACCACACGTGACAGGACTCCCTACATCACTGTGTACCAGTTGAAGTCATTGTATTTCATGAGGCAAATACCAAACTCCCAGTGCAGTAGAAAGAAACACCATGAAAAGTGGAGGATGACCAAATGGCTTCACAGTCCACATGCGGAGACACTTAGCTTTCAGTGGCCACAGTTTACCTACAGAGAGAAGTCAGCACTGCTTCCTCATGTTCTTTGGAAAAATTGAAACAATATCCTCCAGGTCTCATAGATGTAGACCCAGCTTTGATGGTCTCATTTGAATGGAAGCTAAAGCTTCTGACAACAACATATATGTCGAGTGCCCATCGTCAAAGGCAGTTTCTCAAGAAGTCTTTAGTCCGGCAGAGCTCCAGGTTTGTGTAGTGTTTACCTTTTAGACCAGGTTGCAAGAAAAGACCACTGTCTCCAATTAAAATCAGATTAAAGCAAGCTTATTATTTCCACCACCCTGGCTGCCTCTCCCTCCCAAAACGTTGGGAACAGGAGAGCAGCCCAGCTTTATAGCCCAGAAAGTTACACAAAAGTGGGGTTAAAAATAACAGAATTCTGACAAGCATCACACTAATGGTATTTTACATTTTTGTTTGCTGGCCCCAACATCAGCATTTATGAGGACCATTAGAGCCTCAGAGAGTGTCGTCTGGCCAAGGAAGGCCAATATTTATGAGGTGTCAACAAAGTTTCAGAGAGGGCTGTTTTCTGGTCAGAGAGCCAGGCATGGGTGAGTTCAAGGCACGGGCAGGCTTTCCAAGCAGGTTCAGATCTTGCTGCAATTTATAGTTAAGCCAAAATTATCTTTTCACGGCTTTGTGGCAAGATGGCTGCCAATTTTAATAAAAGATCAGGTTGGGTCAATCATTCCCCCCTTTTCTAATGTGTTTTTTTCATATATTTGATTGGGTAGGAAGAGCACTGTGGGAATTTTAATCCCTCAGGTAATAGTCTCCCGATTTTTTGAACTCACCCAAAAACAGGTCTCCCTGATTTTACCTGACTTAATTAATTACTTATATTGATATTCTATTTATTTTTGTCTCCATTGTTGTAAGAAGAGAGGCGTCACTCATTTAGACTTCTTCTGAGCTGAGAGAGGGTGACGTGAGGGGGCACCGCCTGAGGGACATTAGTCGCCTTTTAGAAGTCAGTTAGGTTTGAAGTCTGGATGGGGAAGAACAGGTAGTAAAGTCATCTGGGAATGGGTTCTTCTATGAGAGAAACAAAAAAACATGAGTACTTAATAAATGTTGCAGCAGCTGGAACATGTCACTGTATAGAAGTTCCCTCACCAGTCTTTAATATCCCCAGTTATCAGGAGTGTCAACTTAATATTTAACTTTTAGTGTTACATTTGTCCCTCCCCATAAGATTCAGTTTAATAATTTAATGTCATCTGATCTTGCAAAATATTTTTACTAGTATGACCTCTGTGTCTAATAGAGAAACCTTTAATTCTCTTACTCATTGCTGGATAATCATAGTAACAAATACCAAGCCTATGTGTTTAGGTTAAGAATATCTGTAGGCCTTCAACTAAAAACTTCTGCCACTGGCAGATAATCTTGATAGCCTCTTTTTATAGTTATCAGGCATTCCTGTCTGAGAATCCTTCTTTGTAGCCTCCAGTCTTACTTATTTTGGGAGGCTAACATAAAGTGTATACCTTAAAATATTATTATTACTATTATTATATAAAATGCCCAGAAATGGCTGTAATTTGTTTTTAACTGTCTTTTCTAAGTGTTTAAGATGAAGCAGTCAAACTGACTTTTGTTTCTATCTATTCTGAACAGTCAGCTGAGATTTTATGGGAGTCATTCCTGGGGAAACTTGAGAGCAGCTTCTCAGTTCTGCTAGTGCCATTTGCGCTAGGTGGGTCCAGGTCTTGCTTGACCATGTGGCTTCCCTCGGAAGCATCAGGGATGTTTCCCTTCTCTGATGACTCTCCTCTTCTTAGCAAATGCACTGATTGGCTTTCTGTTCTCCAGTGGTCTCATTAATCTCCCTGATCAGGAGGTTATGCGGTTCAGAGTTGCAAAGCTCTTTAGAGAAGTCCGCTGTTCCCTGGATACAGACTGACTCAGAGGGCAAGAGCCAAATATTGGTTTTCTTGTCCCTTTTCCTATAACTTTAATTTTAAATCCTAATTTTAAACATCCATCAAATAAATTTTAACAGACTTATATAAAGAATACTGGGCTTTAATGTCTATAATTTAAAATTATTTATCTTTTTATTATTTGGGATCTGTATTATTCTGTCTGTCTTGTAGGTGATGGCTAATTATCTTAAATTAACCAATGTTGTGTTCTTAAAGCAACACTGCTGTAAAACACTAACAGGGAATCTTTATATCACCCATAAGGAAATTACAAAATAAAATTAACAACAGTAAACAAACTTAGTTCGTGTAATAGCTACCCTAAAATTTTTGGCTGAGTTATACATTATATCCTCTGTTTGAGATGCTAGTAATGTTGACAGGAAAAAAAAAAACTTTTGAAAATAACTTTAAATGAAATAACATCTGACCTACTGCTTTCGCAGTCATTCTCACATAATAAGATGGGACACAGAGCCTTATCTCAGGTAAGGCAGGGCTCTTTATTAATCTTAAGTGTTTTAATTCTAAAGCTAATCTTTGTTTTTTAAATATCATTTTACAAAGTTTACATAAATTATTTGAGGTCACATGAACATTAGCTAACACCGTATGATATAGCTTTTAAAACATGAATTAAAAAATGGCTGAAAGTTTTTAACCTTTACATAGATTAGGCTCTCATTAACTTAAAATACATTTAAATTGTTCCCCAATATAAAAAGTAACATAAAAGTTTACGTATCTTATTGACAACAGGTAAATAAATCCTATATATATATATATATATGTATATATATATATATATATATATATATATATATATATATATATATATATATATATATATAATTTACCATACAACTTCAGAACACCACCTTGATATAATGCTCTTTTAAAGTTTCTACCTTACAGACTTGTATACCTGGAAGATATGAGCACATTAATAGCATCACAATTGCATTGATGTTTCTACATTAACCAAGTTTAGCTTTTAAAGAAATGGCAGTACAGTGCTCTAAAATAACAGTTCTTATTTAATCAGTTGTTTAATTTTTATGGTTGCTTGCTCTAGAAAAATAAAACTTAATAACCACAATGTTATGGGTAAAATTATGTTTTGAGAAATTTTTGTCTCTTTAACACATGACTGATTTTTACAATCTTATACAGACTTTAGGACAAACTTATACAGACCTTAGTAAATCAATCAGATATCTAACAAAAGTACTCATGAATGAGTAATCCCATATCAAATTTACTTTACTTATTTATCAAAATATTAGACAAATGTATTGAACAGTGTACCATTTTTTGTTGAAGAAAAACTTCTAGAACCAAGGCATATTAGGCCTTTTGTCGGCATTAATATTTTATTAGATTTTTGAACACCTAGAAAAACTTGTAAGGTTAAATTTAAAGACATTTATTTTTATCTGTTTATCCAATTTAAATTGCACCAATTAAATCATGAGAATTTAAGATCTTTGGATCCACGTTTTAAAATTTGTTTATATGAGTGCTTTTTTTATGAGTGCTCCTTATATGTGTTAATTTGTATAACATATATATGATATAGGGATATATGTATATATAGACATACAACACTAACAAAAGTGTGCACACATAATAATAGTAAAGGCCTTGTAGCTTTTTGCAGTTGAAATCTCCATTGCAATGTTTCAAAAACTCCACTGTTGGTCAAAGATAGAGCTGATCAGAAAAACATTAACCTAGGTCTGTAGGATCAAAATCATGAGCTCAAAAAAAGAATACAGAATCTAAGGAAAAAAGTAAGAGTCCTAGAAAAAATATGACTGGCCAGTAATTAGTAAATACCATACAATTTACCTTTTTTCCTGCCTTAGGCCTCAGATCAGTCTCCTACTGAGCTTGCAGGCTTCTTTCATTTGCATTTCAACAAAAGTCCTTGCTGAGGTCTGAAAGGAGCAGGGTAAAACTGCTATTCTGAGCAGACACCTCAGGCCTAAGGCATTTTAACCATAATTTTGAGGTTCGGATGTTGAAAATTATGATACAATTTTAAGATGAAATTCACAAAATTTTATATCTTTACATCTTGTTTTGTCAACAGATACCATAATATGATTTACTATCCTTGTCCAAATTAATGCACTGGTACACACTGTGATATTTTCTCAGTCTACCCAATTCAAAATTGGTGAAAAATAAAACTGAATGTTTGGGAAGTTACTTGCCAACTTGGAAGTAGAGTGCTTTAGTTTTCCATCCTAAGCATTTAAGTTATCTGGCATGAATTATCTGAAATCATAAACTAAACAATTACCTAAACCCGACTTTTAACTGCAAGATTGAGCAATGCTACAAAAACCCATCCAGATACCAGATTGTTACAATAAAACACCATCATTTAGACACACATTGAACTAATATCATTCCCAAGAAACAATTTATAATATCAGCACATTATTGCACATGTCTTAAAGGGCCAGAAACAAAGACACAAGACAGACAGAAAGGAGCTCCAGACTATGGCTGACAGACAGAAGCCTTAAAAACAGAGCAGATAAGAGAAAAATCTCCTACACCAGTGGCAGGATAGATGTCCTCACAAGGGGATCAGATGTTTTCACAGACGGCAACCTGAAATGTAATATCAAGGGTTTCCATGGTGACTTTACTGCATTTAGTGTCTCCTTTTTCTTTTTCTTTTTTTTAAGAAGACAGAGGTGGCATAATCCTTACAGTGCAGGGAACGAAGGAAGGAATTCCCTGAAGCAACAGGGCTTTGGTAGATCCTGGGAGTCCCTCAGTCCCTCCTTTTACTTATAGGATTAACTCCTCTGGTTTGGTTCCACCCCAATCTCGCTCCATCTCCTAACATTTCAGTAGTCAGCTCTCAAAAAGTTCCAGGGTCGGGGGGTTATCAAAATTTGTAACTTAAATTTTGGTTTCTGACCTTGAAGCGAATTAATACCTATTTAATAATGAGGACAGGGTTTGAGAAAAATAAAAAGGGAGGTTTACTGCTTTGCTAACAAAGCAGAGACACAGGGGACTCTGCCCAAAGGTTGTGACTCTCTTGAACTGGAGCAACAAGGGGTTTTAAAGGAGTTTCCATTGTTAACCTGGGAGATACTCTGTTCTTTGGTGGCCAGGAGGCATTGCCCTCTGCAGTGGGTGAGTTCCAGGCTGCCAGCTAGGGGCTTCTCTCATCCTGCTTAACAAAGGGGGGTAAACTTCAACACAGTTTTTTAGAACACAGTCCAAAGGGTGTAAGGCTTACTTGCTTTATTACCCATTTTTACGTCCAATATCTTTAAGTTTTTACCACAGAAATCACACAACAAAATGCACAAAAACAAACAAACAAGAAAACATATAGAACACAGAACAAAACACAAAGAAACAGAAACCTGGTGAAGATACAGAAAAACAGAGGAGCAATGAAATGTCTTGCTGAAGCTCCGGGGTAGGATCTCCTGCGTGCCCGGCTGCACCTTTCTACCCTTTCAGAGAAATTCCATACAGAACAGAACAGAGGACAGAACAATTCTTGTTACTGTCCTGGACAGGAGTACATGTGAGCCTCCCCAGGCCACCTCTCTGTCATCAGAAGACATCTCCCTTAACCGGATATCAGATGTTATAAAGGCACCACCTACCTATGGAGGCCTCCTCCACCAGGTGCTTGCTAATAGTTTTAGTGCGATGGTTCACTGCAGTGCTCCCTGGACCAAATGCTCACTCCAAGGCTTTGGAACTTGGCTCTCCAGCCCTGAGCCCTGGAGGAAAGGCCAGCGTCAGAATTTCCAGCAGTCTGGTCTTATGATCTGGTAACGTCATCTCGCTGGGGAACTCCAAAATGTTAGACCAGGATGCAAGAAAATACCACTGACTCCAATTAAAATCAAATTAAGGCAAGCTTATTAGTTCAACCGGCTAGGCTGACTCTCCTTCTCAAAACGGCTGGAAAAAGACAGCATCCCCACCTTTCCTACACCCCAGCTTTATAGCCCAAAAAGTTACACAAAAAGGGAGTATCAGAAAACAGAACTTTGACAAGCATCACACTAATTGTAGTTTACATTTTTTATTTGCTGGCCCCAGCATCAGAAATTATGAGGACCATTAGAGCCTCAGAGAGGGTCGTTGTCTGGCCAGGGAAGGCCAATATTTATGAGGTTTCAGTAAGGTTTCAGAGAGGGCTGTGATCTGGTCAGTAAGACAGGCATGGGTGAGTTCAAGGCATGGGCAGGCATTCCAAGCAGGTTCAGAATTTGCAGTAATTTATAGTAAAGCAAAAATTATCTTTCCATGGCTTTGTGGCAAGATGGCTCCCAATATTAATGAAAGATCAGGTTGAGTGATCATCCCTGTCCCTTCCTTTTGGAAACTCCTCTACCACCTCCAAGGTTGTGAACTCCTGAGCATTTTCCATTCCAGATAAGTATTCACAGAATGTCTAACTCTTCTCCTCTAATTGTGTCTTACTTGGGGCAAAGGTAATGTCAAAGCATTGTTCTGGATGAGAGTGGGAAGATTATTGTATATCACATATTTGCATACACATTGGATTCATTTTCCAATTTTCCATTTGAAATACTGAATTCCTGGCACTAACCCATACCCTACTAGACTCTGACTAATAATCCTAATATGATGGTGAAACATAACCCAAGCAGAATAGAAATACAAGCCGTTCAGAGGAGGCATGGTGTGTAGTTGGAATTGCCTTTTGCATTATATAGTATAGGAGCTATAAATCTAGTCAATTTTTTGTTGAAATAATTCTACATGTGTTTTTAAAGTTAACAAAAATGGGAATCCTGTCTCCCTTTCTCTGTAGCACATGTATTTTTATATGCACATAGAGAATCCTACCTGGTATCACACGTACATACTTGTGAGGTGGCTGAATTGGCAGATACAAATTGTGAGAAGAGATCACTACTCCTAAACGCTGTTCAAACTGAAAATTCAACCTATGGGTGAGCTTCCTAGTTCAATAACATTATACATAAATCCATGTTCAGTAAAATGAATATTTTTGCATCTGTGGATTATATATATTTCATGATGAATTTCGATTGGCATATATATTGCTACTTTTTTTCTTTTTTTGGTTGTTCAAAACGTTACAAAGCTCTTGACATATCATATTTCATACATTAGATTCAAGTGGGTTATGAACTCCCATTTTTACCCCAAATAAAGATTGCAGAATCACATTGGTTACATATCCACATTTTTACATAATGCCCTATTCGTTAATGTTGTATTCTGCTACCTTTCCTATACTCTATGATCCCCCCTCTTTCCCCCTCCCATCTTCTCTCTCTACCCCATCTACTGTAATTAATTTCTCTCCTTGTTTATTTTCCCATTCCCTTCACAACCTGTTATGTGTAATTTTGTATAACAATGAGGGTCTCCCTTCATTACCATGCAATTTCCCTTTTCTCTCCCTTTCCCTCCCACCTCATGTCTCTGTTAATGTAAATCTTTTCTTCCTGCTCTTCCTCCCTGCTCTGTTCTTAGTTGCTCTCATTATATCCAAGAAGACATTTGGTATTTGTTTTTTAGGGATTGGCTAGTTTCACTAAACATAATCTGCTCTATTACCATCCATTTCCCTGAAAATTCCATGATTTTGACATATTTTAGTGCTGTGTAATACTCCATGGTTTATAAATGCCACATTTGTTATCCATTCATCTATTGAAGGGCATCTAGGTTGGGTCCACAGTGCAGCAATTGTGAATTGTACTGCTAAGAACATCGATGTGGCAGTATCCCAGAGTTACACTATTTTAAGGTCTTCAGGAAATAGTCCAAGAAGGGCAATAGCTGGGTCAAATTGTGGTTCCATTCCAAGCTTTCCCAGGAATCTCCATACTGCTTTTCAAATTGGCCGCACCAGTTTGCGGAACAGCTCTCCTCATAGGCCTCATTTGGTCCATCTTCTCTACATTAAGAAGAGAGAGGCTTACTCAGACACAACCCTTCATCCTGACCAGGTTGTTTGCCAGGTTGTTTTGGTCTTTCAGGTCTTTCATAGCTGCCTACATCTTCTCCAGGGATCAAATATGCATGGACCTTTGAGGTTCTCAGTAGGTGGCAGATCCCCTACATTGCTGTATTGCAAGACGAACCCTGTCCCTTCTCTTTTGTAAAGTTAGATTGAGGGAACAGTGTATGGTTAGGGTTAATAACATGTTCAATTTGGGTTCGGAATCATTCTGATTGATGAATAATGGTATTGGGAACCTGCGATATTTATAAAACTATAGAGGTGAAATATAAGTATAAAAACAGAAATCTAGGTAAGATTTGTAGCCCAGAAGGGAATGAGGCCCTTTATTGGGATACTTAGCTTTTAATTATGTTCTGCACGTTTGTCTCAGATAAATTGATAATCAATGGCATAGGACCTTGTACCTTGGAAGATTGATTGTAGAAGAGAACATCCACTCAAATTTGGATAGTCGGTAGGATTAGGAAGAGAGTCGGTAGGTTTAGGAAGAAGAGTGAGTATAAAATTTGGATCAAATGTTCTTTAGCAATACGGTTTCATTTACACAGTGAATGTAAATGTCAGCACATGCGAAGAGTCAGTCACAATGATGAACTGCGGAAAATATAGGAAAGAAGATATCAATAGAGACATTACAAAATCAGGCAATTGTAAAGTGAATGATAGGTTTACACATTTTCAACAGGATCGAGATTGAATACATAATTTTAGGAAGAAACAAATATGTAGTCACCAATAGAAATGACATTTGAAAGCATTATGCAAACTGGAAATGGATGTTTTTAGTAATCCATATTCAACTTCCATTTAGGATTTGGTGCAATCATAAGTGTGACCTTTGTATTTTGTGCCCAGAAAATTATTGTGATAAAATATATATGTAGATCATGTGACATGAGTATTTTTTCCACCATTTCTGTGAGCAATATTTTAAGACATATAAATTAGTATTGGGGGTACAAAGTGGTGTACCCTGTGTCTATGAATATAGAGATAATGCATGAATAGAACATACTGTAAATAAATAATATAACTGATTCCACTTTAAATAATGGATTGAATTGTTATCTGAAAATATATAAGAAATCATATATTGACATACAATCAATAATTCCAACCAGTTATATCTAATATATATCTAATTGTCATCTTAGGGTTATTGTTTATCATGAAGTGTGTGTGAGTTTTGCTTAAAAAGTGATTATGGAAGTCGAAAATAATGTGTTTGGAAAGAAGTCTCATGAAATTACCAGTCAAGAAATATGGAGGAATCCATGTGTTCTGAAGCAGGAAGTGATTGAAAGTGAAACAAATGCCTATAAATTTGCTAAATTGTCGATGAAATATATATCCTGTGATGTGCATAAACTGAGGAAATAGTATGTACCAGTGTTGAATAAAAATGAACGTCAAAGTACACATCATGTACCATTGGAATCTACTTGCATTGATGTTAAACTGGGTCAGTTACTGTAAAAATATTAGGATTCGCGTGCATCACTCACCGAAGTTAGTTTTCTTTTTTTTTTAATTTTTATTTATGCTTGTTCAAAACATTACATAGTTCTTGATACATCATATTTGTCACTTTGATTCAAGTGGGTTATGAACTCCCATTTTTACTCCGTTTACAGATTGCAGAATCACATCAGTTACACATGCATTGATTCACATATTGCCATACTAGTGTCTGTTGTATTCTGCTGCCTTACCTATCCTTTACTATCCCCCCTCCCCTCCCCTCTCCTCCCCTCTTCTCTCTCTACCCCCTCTACAGTAATAAATTTCTCCCCCTTGTATTATTTTTCCCTTTCTTCTTGTATGTAATTTTGTATAACCCTGAGGGTCTCCTTCCATTTCCATGCAATATCCCTTCTCTCTCCCTTTCCCTCCCACCTCTCATCCCTGTTTTAATGTTAATCTTCTTCTCATCCTCTTCATACCTATTCTGTTCTTAGTTAATCTCCTTATATCAACGAAGACATTTGGCATTTGTTTTGAAGGGATTGGGTAGCTTCACTTAGCATAATCTGCTCTAGTGCCATCCATTTCCCTGCAAATTCTATGATTTTGTCATTTTTTAATGCAGAGTAATACTACATTCTGTATAAATGCCACATTTTTTAATCCATTCATCTATTGAAGGGCATATAGGTTGGTTCCACAGTCTTGCTATTGTGAATTGTGCTGCTATGTACATCGATGTAGCAGTGTCCCTGCAGCATGCTCTTTTTAGGTCTTTAGGGAATTGACCGAGAAGGGGAATAGCTGGGTCAAATGGTGGTTTCATTCCCAGCTTTCCAAGAAATCTCCATACTGCTTTCCAAATTGGATGCACCAATTTGCAGTCTCACCAGCAATGTACAAGTGTACCTGTTTCCCCACATTCTCACCAACACTTGTTGTTTGACTTCATAATGGCTGCCAATCTTACTGGAGTGAGATGGTATCTTAGGGTGGTTTTGATTCACCTTTCTCTGACTACTGGAGATGGTGAGCATTTTTTCATGTACTTGTTGATTATATGTCCTCCTCTGAGATGTCTGTTGAGGTCCTCGGCCCATTTGTTGATTGGGTTATTTGTTATCTTATTGTTTAATTTTTTGAGTTCTTTGTATACTCTGGATATTAGGGCTCTATCTGAAGTGTGAGGAGTAAAGATTTGTTCCCAGAATTTAGGCTCCCTATTTACCTCTCTTATTGTTTCTTTTGCTGAGAAAAAACTTTTTGCTTTGAGTAAGTCCCATGTGTTGATTCTAGTTGTTAACTCTTGTTATTAACTCTTGTGCTATGGATGTCCTATTGAGGAATTTGAAGCCCGACCCCACAGTATGTAGATCGTAGCCAACTTTTTCTTCTATCAGACGCCATGTCTCTGTTTTGATATCAAGGCCCTTGATCCATTTTGAGTGAACTTTTGTGCATGCAAGAGAAAGGGATTCAGTTTCATTTTGTTACATATGGATTTCCAGTTTTTCCAGCACCATTTGTTGAAGATGCTATCCTTCCTCCATTGCATGCTTTTAGCTCCTTTATCAAATAGAAGATTGTTGTAGCATTGTGGATTAATCTCTGTGTCCTCCATTCTGTACCATTGGTCCACCCGCCTGTTTTGGTACCAGTACCATGCTGTCATTGTTACTATTGCTCTGAAATTTAGTTTGAAATCTGGTATCGCTATACCGCCTGATTCACACATCCTGGTTAGAATTGCTTTTGCTATTCTGGATCTTTTATTATTCCATATGAATTTCATGATTGGTTTCTCTATTTCTACAAGAAATGCCGTTAGGATTTTGATTGGCATTACATTAAACCTATAGAGAACTTTTAGGAATATCACCATTTTGATGATATTAGTTCTCCCTATCCATGAACAGTGTATATTTTTCCATCTTCTAAGATCTTATTCTACTTCTCTTTTTAGGGTTCTGTAGTTTGCATTGTATAAATCTTTCACCTCTTTTGTTAGGTTGATTCCCAAGGATTTTAGTTTTATTTTTTGAGGATATTGTGAATGGAGTGTTTTTTTTTTCTCATTTCCGTTTCAGAAGTTTTGTCACTGATATACAGAAATGCCTTTGACTTATGAATGTTGATTTTATATCCTGCCACATTGCTGAAATCATTTCTTACTTCTAGTAGTTTTTTTTGTAGACCCTTTTGGGTCTTCTATATATTGAATCATATCAGCTGCAAGTAGTGATAATTTAAGTTATTCTTTTCCTATTTTCATGCCTTTTATTTCTTTCATCTGTCTAATTGCTCTGGCCAGTGTTTCGAGAACTATATTGAATAGAAGTGGTGGTAGAGGACATCTCTGTCTTGTTCCAGATTTTAGAGGGAATGCTTCAATTTTTCTTCATTCAGAATAATACTAGCCTGAGGCTTAACATAGATAGCTTTTACAATGTCGACGTAAATTCCTGTTATCTCTAGTTTTTCAAATGTTTTGAACATAAAGGGATGCTAAGGGTCTATCCTTCTTATTTATTTTTTGCAGAACCAAGCTTTAGTTTTGTAATTTTTTCAATAGTTTCTTTTGTTTCAATTTT